>NC_056736.1:351505008-351805008 GCF_019279795.1 Protopterus annectens | reverse complement strand
CAGTGGCCATCCAATATATCATTCATGAGATCTGGCTTAAAGCCCTTCAAGGTGCAAAGGGCCATAGTGGCCAGTTACTCTCAGGAGCTACAGGATCTCCACTCCCATGTTCTTAGATTAGAATCTATACTGGAAGTTGTAGAGAACTGAGACAGGCATAATAATCTTAGATTTATTGGCCTGCCAGAAAAATTACAAGACTCGGTACCAATTCAATTATTAGAGTGGAATTGGCCACAATTCTTGGTTCTTCTATAACTGAATCGGCCAACAGGATACTATCCAAATCAAAGTGCACAACAACCCACACCCACTTCATAGTGAAGTGTTTGGATTACACTATTCATGAGCCCATCCAATAAAAAGCCCACTGGCTGTGTAACAACTTCAGATTTGCTGGATACCAAGTGTGGGCAGCACTGCATTACAACATAGCTCTCTACATTCAAAGGAAAGCTTTACCACCTTACTTGAGATGTTGAGATCTAGGCTCCCAAGTGCAACCAAGGTAACCAGCAATACTATATTTAACAAAAAGGAACATCCAGATTACATTTCACGGTCCAGATGAAGCAAACTGTGTTTTAAACAAAAACACCAAGGAATCAATCTCATCATATGTGGAGACACTAGCGCAACAAATTCTGTGATCCGTAGTACCAAGAAATGGGATCACTCAACTATTGGTTCCCTCACTAAGTCTCCTACAATTAAAAAGGGCAAACAAGATGGGGAACAGAGGAATAATGCAGCCAAGCTAAGAACAGCTCTGTTTTAAATGCTCATTCCCACAGCCAACAGATACGACCAGTTTGCAAATATCTAGCCCCACATTACAGTCATAGACGATGATTACTATTCATTTACATCACTAAAGTTTCAGCTGGGGAGATAGTGTCATCAGAATAATTCTGAGGTGATGATGCTTTGGATGAAGGATTACCTAAGCATGAACCTGTAAATCTGGAATCCCAGCCCAACACCTAAGTGTCTCTAGCAACAACCTCAACAGAATTATTTTAAATTTCCCTCACAGCAGGTAAAGCATAAGGCATATGCTCCAGGGCCCAAGTAACAACCTCTTAATTGGCTCCCAATTGACCTAAATAGCAACACAACTAGTTAATAAGGTCCAGCAAAAACTTGCTAAATCTGACTGGCTGGTTATGGCCTGGACTGGTAACTTATATTTTATTGCAATTTTGATCTATATAATGCTCATTAGTCAGGGGGGAGGTATGTTACCGTTATCTTATTATTAGATCTTAAATAGTGTCAAAGAGAAGGTTGTTATGAATTAATTTATAAACAAAATGTTTTTCGAACAGGGTAAGCATAACTGTATGCTTAATGTTAGCTAACCTGACTGTTTGTAGACAGCTTAACCATTCCTATGTGGGGTAGAAGGCTTATCTTCTATTACAGTTCAGGACACACTGATAGTGCACATTAAGACTGCAGTGTTTTAGATATTTCTCCATTTGTACCAAGCCCTCTGTTTCTCTCTCTGTTTTTTTAGCTAACAAGTATCCAGGGTGACATAGTTGTGAGCTAATCAGAAGACTATAATCAGGTGAAACCAAAATGATCCACTGTTTATTCTGAATCAAAACAGTGGATAAATACCCATTTAACTAATGGGAGTAAGCTAGAATGTTTAAGGGTTGGCTGCACAAGTTAGAACAGAAACTGTTTTGTGAAGCATTGCAATGGATTACATATACTTTGTATTTTTGCAGGAGGTGAAAGTTAGGAGTAAGCAGGCAAACTCAGTGCTCTCCAAATGGTCTGATAAGTGGTACAACTCATGTACTGCAATGGCCAAATCTAGAGTTGTCATCCTGATGAATAAACACTGGGTTGGTCTGTCAAGGAGTACAGAGATAACACAGGAGAAAGGTGGTCTTGGTAGACCAAGCTGATTTCAGGCAAATCCTGTTGGTGAATTTCTATGGTCCAAATGAAGATGAAACCTCCTCTATTCATAAACTAGCCAAGACTGTCCAGGATGTCAGTCCCATTCCCCATTCTAATCCCGATAGGAGGGATATCAGTGTGGTTGTTGATCACTGGACTGACTACACAGCACCAATGACAATACACTTGCCTAAATCTTAAGGGAGCTGAAAAGAGAATGACTATACCTTTATGAATAATGGTGGTAACCAGTAGACTGGACATGTGGTTAGTTGATCGCAGCTCTACTAACTGGATTTATGTCAAAATTCAACCCTCAGGACTGTCTAACCACCCCAAGCTTTTTCTCAGCCTGCATCCATGTTCAGGCCCCTTGGGATTTAAGCAGCAGTATTTTCATCACTTCTTCTAAACAATAGATAGTTTGTGGATGCATTAAAAGAATGGAGTAAAAGGTATTGGGATCAGGATATTATCAAGGCATACCCTTCATACATGGCTGGGGCAACTTCAAAATGCAATGAAGACTTTGGATTATGAATTCTTTCCTGTAATATTAGATAACAATAAAACAAAGAAAAACTAATGAGGGAGCTTCAAATCAAAACTATGGAAACGCTACTTAAACATAAGGTTTGTAGGGACAAACTGGTTTGTCAAGACATAGTATCTCTCAAAAGGCAGTATAGACACTTCATATATGCAGATATTGTTGCCATATGGGAAAGGCGTTGCCTATTCTATTGAGCTAACAGGATGATGTCAAATGAAATTCTCTCACAGAAATGCAAGGAGCGACTTAAGGAAATGACAATAGTCATCATCCATGATGGCTGAGGCCAGCTGTATACAAACTAACAGGGAATAAATGTTGTTATTACAGCGGAATACTTTTGGTGTATGCAACTATCTTAGATAATGGGTTCTTTAAACACAAATAACATCTTAACAGAGGTTTCTTTCCCAAACTGTATGAGGATACTAAAATTATACTAAGCAAATCAATTTCTTTCCAAGAGTTTATTAAGGACATATATTCCCTTCCTTCTTGCAAGAGTACAGACCCAGCAAATTACTGACCAATCATTTTGCTGCAAACTGACCTCAGAATGTTTGCTAAAATGCTATCCAACAGACTGAAAAAAGGTAATAACCAAAACTTATTGGAGACAGTCAGTTAAGATTCCTTACGAGAAGGGCAGGAGGTCCTGATTTAGTTTGTTTATGGCTTAATGTACAGGCCATCTGTATGAAAAAAACATTCCTCAGTTGCAGTCCTACTGATTGATTTCAGTAAAGATTTCAAATCTGTCCTTTAGGAGTAGATCTGGGAGTACATAGCTGTGTATATTTAGAAATGGGCACAAGCTCCTGTATGTCTACCCCAAAGTCCAGGTATATATGGACCATGCATTATTCCATAAAAAATAGTCCCTAAGCATGGAATCCAGAAGCACTGGCCACTTCCCCCTTTGTTATTCATCCTGGCAGTGTATGTGCTAGACCTCTGTCTACAGGCACAATTTCAGAACTGTAGACTCCAACTGCAAGGTATTACTGTCCATTTGACCTACTTGTTCACTGATGATCATGCTATATGGATCCCAAACCCTACTCTCCACATGAACCAAATACTAACCTATCTTCAAGAGGGCTCCAAGTATACAGGATTGAGGATAAACATGTCTAAGTTTGTTATTCACCCCCTGAGCATTGTAGCATATGAGTTCCTTCTTCATGACACTCAGATATCCCTTAAAATAGTAACAGAGCACATCTACTTGGGCATACACATGATGCTATTCCCTAAAAGCTAGCAGAACTGAACATTAACCCAATAATACAGGATATAAAGGATAAACTAACTTATATGGCTACAATTTCACTGTTATTTTTCAATAAGATACAAATGGTAATAATGTACAGGCTACCAAAGATTCTTTTCCCCCAAGCCATCCACTCTAAATTCTTATCTAAGTGCCAAACCATGGTGAGCAATTTCTTATGACAGGGCAAACACTCATGCATTAACCATAGCCATAGAAGACTGGCAGTTCCAAGAAAAGTGGGTGGCTCTAGATTAAGTGCTCTGTGTGCCTACAGTATATCAGTGGTGGGTCATTATTATCAAACAGCTTGTTCTAAGCCAGTACCAATATGTGTACCTAGTGAAGTACTTCTTAATGGTCTATATGCTTCACTGATTAAACCAAAACTCCCTACAAAGTATGGGACCTGGGTATACAAGAGCACTGGTTGGAGACTCAATATTGGCTCAAACCCATCACACAGGATAGAATAGCACTCTTTTACCCACTGTGGAATAATCTCCTCATCACAGTAGACCAGCAGATGGTTTGGTGGGTGGACTGGGTTAATAGAGGGATCCTTTATGTGAAAGACCTTTGGAAAATGCCTCCAGGTAATTTTCAAACTTCAATAAACTCAAGATACAAATTTCTTTATTGAAAGTAAGCTGGTTGCAATATCTTCAGATCAGGATAGCAGTCAGATTGGGAGCACATAGCTGCTCAGACCAAGTCCAGATCTCTCCCAAATTGTACTCACACACAAATCATCTTAGTGGACTGTTAGAGAAGGACCAAAGTTAAGAGAATGGTTTAATCTCATGACTTTCTCCACCAGATAAAATAGTGTGGGAAGTGAGTGATGAATGGGTTTGGTAGCAAGTAACTATTCAGATAAGCAGTGGACTCAATACTTGAAACGTACTTGCCCAAGACTTCCTGCTCTCTCCTCACTTTTGGGGGTTAAACTGCTAAACTGCTGACAAATGTTTCCAGCATAACTTAGACAATGAGGGTTATTTACTCAAGGTAGATGTTGGAGGTGCCCAGGAGATGGACCAAATTGTCTTCATTTATTCTGAGAGTGAGCATTGGTGCAGTCCTTATGGTGAACAATCAGCAAGGGGATTCAGCAGGTTACACTCACCCATCCCGACCTGAGCAATGTCAAGGTTTGGTTACCAGGAATTCAACTGTTGACTAGCCACAAGTCCTATAGTTTATGTTTGGATATTCACTCTTATGCTGACTTTAATGCCCTAATTTCTCAGCACTGGAAAAGTATACTTAGAAAGATATTTCACATACAATAAGCTATAAGTTGAAGAAATGGGCTAAATCAACATTTAAACATAGACTGGTGGACTCAGGCCTCATCTCTTCTATTATTTCTAGCAGAGGGAGATGATGCATGGTTGGAAGTACATACAAGATTATTGCAGTTTTTTTCCTGCTCAGTTTCTCTTCGTATCCCTACTATTACTAGTCTTTTTATGTATGTATATAGCTTTTCAAATGGAAATACTTTTTATTTACATAATAAAGTTTGCATGATTAAAAAAAGTGTTCTGATTAAAAATGTTTCAAACAAGCATCAAAACAATCAAAGATTAATATTTTATATCCTCCAAGTGCACAAACGTGGAAACTCTACAGATTTTCTAACTACAACACTAACCCCACTCTCCACAAGTTTAGAAAAAAATGTGTCCCTACACAGCTCCTCCAGCATCTACTTAACAACTGACTTCTGACTTCAACTCAGCAAGGCTTTTGCCCTAATTATAGCACAACCACTGCCCTACTTAGTTTTGGTAACACCAGTAACCAAATACGGAATACCATCAATATTGTCTCATTTCTATTTCTTGAATTCTCAGAAGTTTTTGACATTGTCTGACATCACAAATTCCTGCAAAAATATCCTCACTAAGCCTTTCTCTGTCCTTCCTCCAGTGGCTCCACAGCTATGTGTCTGTCAGATTTCAATCCATGAAGTGGCGAATTTCTGTTTTCTTCCTGTTATGGTACCACAAGGGTCCATTTTAGGCCATCTACTGCTTAATATCTTCATTAATGATTTATATATACAGCATCAACTCATGTCACCCTAATCCAATATATAGAGATTATTTTTCTTCAGTTTTGACCAATCTACAGCCCACTCAAAAAGCCAAACAGCAATGTTACAACAAAGTCGCAAAGTTAGTTGCTGGCTAGCCTCAGAGGTCTCACCAATGGAGAGTCCTTAAACACCTTAATTGGTAAGAACTACTTCAATACCACATTCATTCTCAGCTAATTATAATGCATAACATAGTACACAAACCACATAAATGTTCAACTTTATGAAATATCCTTCAGAACATACCTCTCAACTGTCCAGAGTTTTGCCTCATAATTTTGTCCTGTTTATATACAATTTGTGGTTTTCTGGTAAAATACTAAGGTTTGAAGTCACTAAATAATGCCATACATTTGAGTTTCAGAATTTGTATCACTCAGAATATGCATGCTAACACAAATTGCATTATTCTATTTAAAAATATGTCTGTCATTTTGAACCTTTGCCCTTCCGCCATTATTTTCTGCATTGTCCAGATTTCTTGCTATAAGAAGTTGAGAGAAATGCTTCAGCATTACTCAACAAGTCTATTTTAATTTAAAAATCCCAGACCTAAACATTAAGTAGTACATGGAGCGCCATGATTACATTCCATTATCACAAAAAAGACAAAGTAGTTAAACACTTCTATAGCATGAGACATAATCTTAGCAATTGTTAAGCACCACTGCTTCAGTTACTAAGATTGGGTATCACACTAGACAGTAAAACCTGCCTGTACTGGCCAGAAAATGACTGTGGCAGAAATAAAAACAGATTCTTTTTTGGCTGCTCTTCATGTCAGTCATCTGTCCCTGAATTTCCTTAACATAAAACAATGCGTTTATTATTCTGACTGTGCTTGTTAAGAGCTTTATGGCTTTGAAAATCAACAAAACACTTAACACTTTTCTTATGGCCAGTAGTACATGGAGCAGATACAGCTCCATGCACTACAAAGAATTATGAATGGGTCTCCAGTCATAACTTTTGTTATGTGTTATTGATGCTTTCTCATGAGGTGCATGTCTTGGCATCTATGTCTTAAGCACATAATAAGCTGGTTATGATTGGTGACCCAATCATAATCCTCTATATGTTATACTCATTAAAAGTTGGCAAAGAAAAAACAGCCTACATTGGCTTTTATGCTTCATGCATAATTATCTAGATCTCAGGTATTCCAGCCACCAAACTAAGGAACAATATCATGTCTGCAAATAAGATTTTTTATGTCCAAACTTTGATGTTCTCTGATAGTTTATTGATAAATATTTTAAAGTACGATTTAACAAATAAGGTATGTAAAACAATTTGTATTAGATAGGTTAAAAGAGCTTGAAAGTTAACGTGTAGAGTAAGCAATAATTCAATTATCATTTTAAGTCTACCAGCCAAGTGTCTAACCGCAAGTCATAGATAACAGAAAAAACACCTCATATGAATCCCAAGATGTTCAAGTTTTTGTAACTAATTACATAGTATAGAGTTTTTGTACCACAAATAAATATGGATTTTTCATGGCCAGTGATATAATATTGCAAGATTAAGGTCTAGTAGTTCATTTTTTCAGTTATTTACCATGATCCATTTTCTTCTCATATTTAATGCTAATAATTCTGCATATTTAAGAAAACGTCACACTACACTGTATACAGATCTCTCATGACCAGACACTGAGCACACCAATGTAATTTGTTTTTGTACAGCATTGTATTATTTTAGCAGAAAAATCGAAAATCAAAAATTCATAATTCTACATCTCTAAAATCCTGAGTCTCCCAAAAAGGGGACATACTAGTAGCTCAGAAAGCAAAAATAAATGAATAAGTAAATAAATAAATAAGCCAGAGAACTGCAGAAAAACAAGTAAATGAATATCAAAAAAATATTATTGTTTTATATTGCTGCTGTCTAGTTCGGAAGTGTTTTATTTTTAGGCTCATCAAAAGTATTGAGTACGGCTTACTTTATCATTTCACATGTTAGTAAGAAGTGCATGCTTCACCGGGCAGTGCTGTCCACTTTCTTTCATTACCTGTGGGCTATAAGGTCCTCAGGCAACCTGGTTTCTGTATTCATTATAGTCACACTCTCAGCAAATGTCTGTGTGTAATGTATTGCCAATAATTACACTATGGCAACAAGACCACACTCTAAGCATAGTTATCCACCTTAAGTAGACAAGAAGCTCACTGGTTGAAGGGCTGTCACTAAAGGAGTATTTCAATAATAAACAAAGATTGATTTTCCATTTTCCTGGAAATATTAAGGTAAACCCCAAATTTGGACTGTCTGATTGTTCCAAAACATCAGGATTCTCATGAAATTTGGTATTTTAGTGCTGAGCACTTATTCACCACAACCTTGCTTTTTTATTATACTTAACAGGAATGATACTGTTAGTTTGCTTTATCAAAGGTTATGAGCTTAGAATCTGTTTTATTGTTGTGTATATAGTGATGTATAAGAAAATCATAATAAAGTCACAGTAATGACTGAAAATTGCAATTAATATAATGGGTATAATTCCTGGATTTCACCTCCTGAAAACAAAATTTCATTTTTCTGAGAATTGTAAGTTAGTGCACCTGATAATAAATGTAAAGTGAGCTATATAACTGCATGATCTCAGTGTGAGCATTATCCATTGCAGATCTGACTAGACATTGCGTATATGAGGCATAATTGAGAAATGGTGTGAAGTATTTGAAATCTCTACAGACCTGCCATGGGGAATTATGGAAATTACTACAATCAATTTGACACCACTAAGGGATGGGCACTCACTGCTACTGACAAAGGCAGCCATCTACTGTTTTTAAACCTAAACACCTGCCATAATAAAAGGGCAGGAAGTAATCAATTCATCCTTACACTCAAAAAAAAAAAAAAAAAAAAAAAAACAGGAAGTAGACTCATGCTTGCTTAATAGTGAAGTGAAACCAACAGGCTATATGACTGGCAGTGCAGAGCGATAAAGCAAGTTTGTGTTTCTGCTTAGACACAGTGTGTGCTACAAATTGCACTGAAGAAGACTGTTACCAGTTAGTCATTGTTCAGACTTCACAGGTTGACGTGCTCTTTGAAAATATGATCACCTACTGAGTGCCAACATCCAGAGATTTCACTAATTGGACTTAAATCAACTGTAAATAATCCCTTGAACTGATACAGTAATCCTTTAGGGAAACGGGATTTGAACATAGTCAGAAAAGGATTTGCAGCATCATTATATCAGCACTTTGTACCACTAGGAGAACCAATACTAGATGCTGTAACCCTTTATCAGCCTAAGATTTTCTATTAGAGCATCAAGGACACTGTTAGTACTTTTTTGTGAGTAATTTAATATAGTGAGCCTCTTACACAGAACAAGAACTGCAGTTGGTGGTTATAGAGCTTTTTTTTGTTATAATAAAAGTTGATGCTTGGGGGAGTATCAGCAAGAAATGATATACATGTACTGTTCTTTTTTTTTCTTTATGGTTATAAATTACGTTCTTTTCAGTTTATTTGTTAATAAGACACTTCACATGAAGATGAAACGTCTGTTCTCAATGTGTTAATCTAGTTACTTTCCTTCTTTCTGGGGTCAACGTTCTATGACTGTGATCTCATACTTGTTCAGAACAGACAATATCTGGAGAGTCCTGCCTGTGCTGTACTAACTGTTCATCATTTTACTTTATAATATCATTGTACTCATCATACAGTAAATTGAGATATTAATATGTCATAACATAGAAATGAGTTTATTTACCAAGTAAGCTAGCTGAACCCAGACTAACTATTAATTAAATACTGAACATTCATGAAGATGATACTGTATTAATAAATGGGAAGAACAAATATGCAGAATGCTAATGGAATGGCACTTCGTAGTTCTGTTTTTCTATGTCTCTGAGATATCACTAGAGCAACACCATATTTAAATGTTGCGGGTGCGGTAGCATGACTGATATGCCTCTTCGGCACCTGGAAGGCAGAGACGGTATGTCTGAAGTGACAAGCTGAAGTGACAGTCAACTTTTGTAAGAAATGGGGCCAACGGATATGTTCAAGCTACAGTGGAAATCACACTCTTCAGAATCACTGGAAAAGTTAATTCCAGGCTGTTGAAAAAAAGACTTTAGCCTGGTTCAGGAGGAAAAACGCAGAGTCCTCCTCTGCCACCAGCACTGAAACAGTGAACCATCTCTTTAGCCTTGTACAGCTGCATTTGGTGGCAATGGAATTAGTCTACACCTATTTCTTAACTTAAAGAAGCCATATGCCATTGGACATCCTGTGGATGTATGTGAAACCGAGGACACTGTTGTGTGCTATCCAGTCCCTATATCAATATAGTGGCACTTGTCTCTACATGTTTTATCAATAAGCCAAATTCTTTCAAGGAGAGTGTCAGGTCTCACTAATAATGACTCCTGGCATGATTCCATTTTTCATCTTTTCATGGAAGTAATATCACAGTTCACCTGATGCTGGTCATGCATCAAGTTCAGTAGCTTAGGGAAGTGGTACTGCTTTGTTTTCTGATGTTACACTATTGGGACCATCTGACCAGGACCTCTGGCACTCCCTCATATGATTCAGTGTTCAGTATAAAGGTGTTTGGATGAGAATCAGCACCTCCAAATCTTAGTTCATGATATCATCCTAGATAGGTACCATTTTCTCTACTGATGTTATGGAAGCAACTGTGCTTTGTGGAGATGCCCAAGTACCTTGTGGCCTTGCTTACAAGTAACTGCAAGGATAAGTGCCATACTGACCAAAAGAGTGGGATGGTGGCTGCGATCTTATGTGTACTGAACAGGCAAGTATAGTGAAATGAGAACTGACATTCTGCGCAAAGTTTTAAGTTTATCAGTTTATTTAGGTCCCTATCCTCAACTATGGTTAAAAGCTGTGGTTAGTGACTATAAAAATAATAACATGGGCACATGTAGCAAAAATTATGTTTTTCAACAGGGCCACTAGGCATATTGTCCTTTGCAAAGTGAGGAAATCATTGATCTGAGAGACATAAATTAGGGTCAAATAACAATGTCCTCATTGGAGCTACTGATGAAGTTGTTATATCCCCAAACCACTGGGATGAGGTCCGGGTTCAGGGCATTCTTGAAGTGATTACATCTCTCAAATGATCTTGAAGACACTGGAGATTGTCCAGCATTGGATAGAACCATCAGCTTGGGAAAGCTTAGTCTTCTGCCTCTGTGATGCTTACCAAGAGAAAAGAAAATTACTAAGTGAAGTACTTTTGGCATATGCAGCGTATGTTTTAGCATCTGGTATCACATTTTGAGCCATCAACTGCCAAAAAACATAGAACAGAATACAGGTGGATTTCTTATGATTCATAACCATATAGTTATGAACACTATAGAAGTTCTGCACTCCTCCATTTGGTAATTACAATCCTAATATGAGTTTCCATTAGATGACACTGGTTAGAGCAGCTATATGATTAATAATCTTCCTTTCTGCTTTCTTATCTTGAGAAATGTGGCACTTGATTTTATGCATTACTATTGCTAATATTCATTAACTGCCACCTAGTTTACCCTGGTTTAATTTTTGTTTTGCACAACTTGTAAATCACATGACCTGATTATGGCTTTGTTGTGCAAAAATAGTCTGTAAATAAGATTGCTTGCTTTTACACTACAGCCAGGATTAAGGTGAATGAGTCTGTGAGACCCTGTACTAAGAATGGAAAGTGAGGCATGAAAGGTAAGGTTCTTTGAACACGATTTTGTTCCTTCCTTAGAGGCATTTTAAATATAACTTTCAGTTAGTACAAGGGAGGACACACAAAATTGTCTGTAGATGTGTAATTTGGTTCTATACATTATCTATTCACTAAATAAAGGTGTGCTGTTTGGTTCTATATTATATTTTGATCAGTGCCAGTGTGCAGTAGTAGGCATTGTTAAACTGCAGCACTTGTTTTTCAGTTCACCCCTGGAGTGCTTACTGTGTGCAGTTTGCATATCCTTCTTGTCTCCATTTTGATTTTCTTTTCCTGGGGACCTCAGTTTCTTCCAGGATCCTAAAGACTTACTGTATCTGAACTGGTGACCTACTAAATTGTCCAGAGTTGCATGTGTAGTTTTTGGGTGAGTGCTGGTGTGCATCCTGAAATGGACTGGTGGACTGTCATGAATCAGATTCTCTGCCTCGCACTCTGACTGCCAGAAGAGGCTTCTGCTCATCTATGTCCCTGAAATAGATTAAGTGAATATTTAGAACATGTATGAATGAATAACTATATAACATACTGACAAGTGGCCCCTAATAAACTCCTGGTATTTTGACCTTGTCATGGTTGAAGTTGAAGGTAGACAAAAACAGGTTCAAAAAGCTGACCACCTTGCTGATTCCTTTAAAAAGAGCCAGAAACCTTCTCTTGGAACAAGCATATAGGAGCACATTCCAGGGACCACACTTGCAAGTGGTCTCACTGGAAAGTGTGTAAAGACTGGATAACTCATGTAGTTCAGTAGACTTTAACCCAAAGCTCTATATGGAGCCACATTTTAAGCTCATTGTCAACAAATGAAAGTGATAGGGTTGGATGTGATCCCAGTCAGATTGCAGGCAGGAACAGATCTAGTTTGATATGTCATATGTAACCACACTGCTGGGGAAAGAGACAGACCATGTATAGGGCATTAAAGTTCTAGTTATATACAGTTGTTAAATTCTCTCTCTCTCTCATTACTCCTCAGGAGAGCCTCCATCTGGCTGTGTAATGCTCACAGGCCCTTAATGGGTGGAATATACCTGGAGTTTCTGTCAGTAGACAAGAGGGTGACCTCAGTATGACTGTTAAGTTGTAGAAGTTGTAGAAAGGAAATCACTGTCTGTTTGTACATGTACTCCTAACTGCTTCTGGACTGTTTAGCCATACCTCACAACCTCTTAACACAAGAAATCTTGACAAGGCCTAAAATAATGGGGGTACAACAGACCCAAAAGAGGGGCAAATTTTAAATATTGCTCTTATAAGCTTAGAAAGTTGCTAACATAGCAGGATTTCTGTTAGCATGCATTTTCTGAAGGATATGAAGCCTGAAACTCAAATGTATATGTCAATCCTCAGTGATTTGCCAGAAAAACACACATTTTATGAGGACCAGACTTGAAATATGAAGCAAAAATCTGGACATTCTGCAAAATATCTGGAGAGTTGACAGGTTTAATTTTTGAGGAAACCATTAATATAGTGCTTGATAGAATTCCACCTACTCAGTCTGTAGTTCTGCTATGTGATTTTAATCCTCATATGAGGATCGGTAGGAAAATCCAGAGGGGCTTGAATGGGAGGAACAATTTTCCTGATTATATTGTTAGTGGTTAATTGTTATTGAACTTCTGTGCTAGTCATAGGTTGCCATAATGAACACTTTGTTCAGACGCATGGATATTCGTAAGGATACTTAGTACCAGACATTAGACCAAAAGTCAGTAACTGGCTTTGAATTTAAATTATCAGACTTGAGGTTATGGACACTTGGGTCAAGAGGAATGCTCAACCATCAGTTGATCATTACGTGATACTTAGTTATGTATGGTGGCTAAAAGAACTACCAGATAGACCCAGGAAACCCATTCTTGTAACAAAAGGTGTCCGGGCAAGGAATGATTAGTAGATGCTTCTATGCAGATCATATTGAACTCCCCCTACTGAAGAGCTTTTGTTGCATATACCAGAGTAGGACAGAGATGGGGAATTTGAATGGACTATGTTCAAGATCTCAGCAGCTGGGGATGGTACTAAGAAGCTTTGTCCAAAATATGCTCAATTGTTGTCCAGAAACTAGGACTCAAAGGTGGACATAAGTAGGGAGGACTGCTGTCAAGTTAAAATAAGGGACCTTCTTTGAAATGCCATCATGCTTGTCTGCAGATCTGACCAATGGATAGCAGTAGGCAAAAAAGCCAGAATCTGTGTTAGAGTCAGAAGTAAAGGCCCATTATTGGGAGGTGTTTGATATGGCCATGGAGCAGGACTTTCAAACAGGTTTAAAGAAGTTCTGATAAAGCATACAATAACTCAAGGGGATATTTCCCAAGCTGCTCTTATTAGTTTTGGAAAACACTAATCTCAAACTGGAACACAGCCAGGAGATGAATGGTAAACCTTGTGAAACACATAGACTAGTATTTATGCCCTTCTGCGATAGAGTGGTGCCAGTAGTAACTGGTTGGATTGGTTCCACTACTATAATGAGGTTACTATGGATATTAAGCAATTACATTTGGATAAGTCAAGGGAGTGAATGAAATCTAGGTGGAATTGATAAAGATATTGGGCATCATGGTTAATGCGTATTTCCAATATGGTGTGGAATGTGCTCCTGAAGTGACAGAGACTATGTTAGTGATATTCACTTTTGAAAATGTATACATGACAGTCCGTTTCAGTAATAGAGAAATCCCACTTTCTGCCTCCTTGGGAAAGACTACACTTATGAGAAATAAAGGACACTCTTAGTGGGGGCAATGTGAATTTTGTCCTAGCTGAGGAATTAGATCAACTATTTGTTTTTACACAGATCCTGACAGTATTGTGGAAATTTGCTAAGACTGGAATACATGTATTTTGTGTATCAGAAGAAGGGATTAATTGCATACACCAGAAAGTCATTTATGAGGTGTTACAAAAATATGTGGTCTTGAGCCTTTGAAGCATCCATTTGATTCCCCATTTTTGGAACACTGTTGTATCTGCTTTCTTGACATTAAGCCAAATACATTGAAAGTAAGCACAGAGCTCTACCAATGGTGTGTATTGTTTCCCTCTTTCCTAAAACTTTTTGGAAGAATACCAAGATGCAGCTACACTCTAGAGTATATTCAGTTTAAGAATAAGACGGTTTCAGCTTTGATGTTTGTAGACAATGTTGGTCTTTTTGACTTAAGTGACTGTGACCTCCAGTGTTTATCCTCAGGAGTGGTTTTCTGCAGAGTCTGAAACAGAAGGGATGAAACTATTTTTAAGTGGAGAACCTTAAGTAATTTGAGGTCTTGTTAATGAGTGAAAGTACAGGCATTTGGGAGATAGCCTGGGTGGGCACAATGGCAATAATGCCACAGATATTCTTCTGGACTGTGTTGGTGAGGTGAAAATAAAACATGTGACAAAGGTCTCAATTTATAGGCCAGTCTATGTCCCTGTCCATACGTATGGTCTCAAGGTCTGGATCAGAACTGAAGAGGTGACATCACAAATGCAAGTGAATTCCTTGGGTTACTGGGCTCATACTCTGTGATAACTTCAGAACTTTGGAAATCTGTGAAGCTTTCCAAGTATTTTCACTGTTTCCCTGAGTTGATAAACATCAGCTGTAATGTGGGCATCTAGTAAAGAGTTCTTCTGGGTGCCTCTCCATGGAAACCATACCAGGCACAGCCCTTTCAGAGGAGGAGATCCCAAAGGAAACCTTGTACATTCAGGAGATATATCTCACATCTTGTCTGAAAACACCTGGGATTCAATAGAATGAGCTAAGGAGATCAATATGAAAATGAAGTCAGGTCTGTCCTACTCAAGTTGTAACATATGTGACAATCTTCACAATAAGCAGTTATAAATGAATGAATGGATGACCATATGAAAGTACAATATGATAGATGATTTTTGTTGTAGTTAATATAAAGAAAAAAATTTTTTTTCAGGGAATGGGGATATTTCTGGCATTATTATTATTTATAGGATTGCCTTTCAAATATAAAGGTGTATAGGTCAAAAGTGACATCCATGTACATATGTGACATTATATTTCTAACTTGTACTTTTATTATATTAGGGTAGCCTACTACTGGTTGATGTGCAATCAGTGAAAAGTTAGATGTATTAGCGAGGCTGAAGAAGCAATACTTACATCAGGTTTGACATTTTAGTTCTGTATTATAATGGGCTTGTTAAGATTAGTAGTAGAAGTAAGCACTATGATTATTGGATAGTACCCACAGAATTAGCTCATTTATACTATAGCTTAATTATTATATGAGTTTTTATATTATTACTAGGTAATATGACACACAAAAATATACTGGTGGAGTGTGAAGTAGCGAGTCTGTCCTCCTTTACAGTGAAAACTTTTAGGAATGCTGTGTGTTCTGATTGATATGGGTTTGACAGACTATAGAGACTGGTAATGCTTTCTACTGTAAAAAGGGAAGGTAGCAGAATTGGCCTGTTCTTCCTCTCTGCTATACCTTTTGTCTTAGCTTGGTATAGTCCCTTTCATATATATTCTGGTCTACCCTACCCCATTTGTATATTGCCAGATAAATACAGGTTAGGATCAGAGACAAGCTGAATCCTGGATTGATAGCTGGTCAATTGCACCTGATTACCATTGAAACTAGATCAGCTGATAGTACGGTAACATGGAATAACTGAGAGTGTTTGGGGTTTCTATATAAAAGATAAAGGAGTTCATCAGGAAGTTACTTGGTCCAGGACATCCTATATTGGATCTAAAAATGAATTAGATCAATTATCAGTTTAACCACATTTATTTTTATAGCTGGGGATCCTCAGTTTATGGCCCCTTATCTGCAAGTAGAAAAGTTATTAAAGACACAGAAGAGTGTATTATATGACAAAAAATTATCTGTGTGTATATTCATCTCAGACACTGACGTGTAACATTAAGAAGACAGACAAATAAGCTATGAAGTAGCAAGAACTAATAACAGGATTTATAAGTTAAACTATGGCATGATAAATTGTAGCTTATACAACTTATGCCCTTATTTACTAATCTATAGCTTGTAAGAAGTTTGTACTTATTTAATAGTCTGGTAGATTTAGGAAAAAACACGTAGGCTAGAGGGTGCATTATTTGAATGGGGTTAAGATTTATTAATGTTCAGAGACCATGGTTCATTTAAAGTTTATGGGTTACTGCTGAATTTGAGTGATGGGAGTAAGTTAAGGGTGAAAACAGAAGCCTACAAAGGCTTGATTATATTTGATTCACAAGTTCAAAGGCTGAACTGTAAAGCTGAAATCCTATTAACATTTAAGAAGAACATAATCGCACTAAATATATATATATATATATATATATATATATATAAGGATATACTGACATTAATCTACTGGTTTGTATATCATTGCACAAAAGATCAGCATAAAGAAATTGATCTCACAAGGTCAGTACTTACATAGGATCATAGGAAGTTACTAGGCTAAATGAGGTACTCTGCTTTAAGTGGAGAGGGAGTCTATTCCACAAAAGGGGGAGTCTCTGGGACACAAATCTGTCCCGCCAACAAGTTCTGTTGATGTCACAGACCTGGTTGAGGTCTTGCGTGCAGGTTACTTGAGCGGAGCTTGACTTGCGAATATGCAACAGTCCCATTAGGGCAGGGTCTGAGATTGCTTTGTATGCCAGACAGAGTTCACCTCTGAGGAGTCTGTAGGAGACTGACTAGAGGGACAGGGCTTTTAGCCTGTCTGTGTAGTTTAGATGTTTGAGGCCCTGGATTCTCCGGGTGAGGAAGCTCTGTGGTCTCTCCAGCTGCTACATGTGCTTTGCAAGGTACATGCTGAAAGGGGCATTGTATTCAATAATCGGTCTTATAAGGGAAGAATACAGGGATGTTATGACCAGCTTTTCCCTGGATGAGATACCCTTACTAATGAGATGGACCTTGTAGAAAGCTTTCCATATAATGGAAGCAATATGGTGGTCAAAAGTCAGCTTGCTATCAACCTGGGTTCCCAAGTCCCTCATGACTGACTGTGTGCTTAGTGCCTTGTTATCAGTGTAATAATTTGTGGGGACGTCATTCTCCCCAAAAGGGATGATGATGGTAGCATTCAATTTAAGGCCATGTTTCTGGCACCAGTCATTTGTTTGGGTGAGACCCTCTTGGAGGATGTCCACATCACTAGGGGAATTGATGACAGCACCTAGCTTGCAGTCATCTGCAAACTTGGTCAGCCATAGCCCACTAGATTTGGTCTACACCTCTGAGAAGTATATCCCAAACAGCAGAGGCCCCAAGACTGATCCCTTGGGCACACCGCTTGTCATGGGTCTACTACTTGAGGTGACTTCCCCTATTTTGACTGGGTGGGTTCTATCAGTAAGCCAGTTTGCTACCCATCTGGTAACATATGGATTGATGCCTAGTTGAGAGAGTTTGTCACTATTATACCTGAGTGGGGAATAGTATCAAAGGCCTTGGCCAGGTCAAGGCAGTCGTTGTACACCATCTTCCCCTCATTTATGGCCTTGGTGACTGTCTCAAAGAAGCCAATCAAATTTAACAGGCATGACCTCCTCTTGACAAAACCAAACTGTGTGAGATAGAGTGTCTGGAGGTTGCCAATATTCATGTTAATGATGTCCATGATCACCCGCTCCATGGCCTTGCAGATCAGGGTAGTTAGGCTGATGGGTCTATAATTTCCTGGATCAGTGGATGCTCCACCTTTCAGCTGGGATGAAGCTGGTACTCAGGCTTTGGTTGAATAGGGTGCCTAATGGTGCTGCATGTTCCTGCCTGAGTTCATGTAGGATGCAGCCTGGGATGTTATCGGGTCCCATGGTGGCTGTATTTTCTGCCTTTGAGAGGGCAGTGATGACTTGTTCCACAGAGATAAGGGGAGGGGGCAGGTACTGGGGATGTTCTTTTTTACTGATGGGGGGGGCATAGGAGTGAAGTTTTCACTGAACCTGTCTACCAGTAGGTTGGCTATATCTACAGGGTTTGTGTAGGTGGTGTCCTTCACCACCAGTTCTGAGCAGATCTGGGTACTGCCCTTGAGATTGCAGACATATGTGAAGAAAGCCTTATGAGTGTCTTTAGTAGATGTGGCCAGTTTGGACTTGAAGTTTGCTTTGGAGGATTTCACTAGTGCTCTTATTTGTTTGTTCAGTCTAAAGAGAGATTGCTTCCAATTAGACACCTGCTCCTTCTTGGTCCTGGGCAGCAATTTTTTCCTTTTATTATAGAGTTTATTTATTGTAGATGCCCATCAGACAGGTTTACTCTTCCTTGAGGAGGATGACTTCATCCTGTCTCGTATTCCTGATTCCATGCAGCTATATAAATGCTCGTGTTTATATTATGCTGTCAAAAACTCAAACTGTCGACAGCGTAATAATCGACATGAAAATGTCGAAACCGCCGAACATCGAACACACACGAGAAAAAAAGAAACACCCAAACACAACACAAATTGCTCTATGCAGGGGGGCAAGCCCCCCTGCACCCCCACACCCCCCGCTACTTAAATATACCAACTCCGAGATCACGCTACATTGCAGTAAATGGAAATCTCCCCTTACTGACATTTCCATTTACAAGCGTGATGAATTTCGCTTTTGACATTTTGGTGCCGACAATATCAGCTTCGATACTGTCGGCCTTCGACAGGGTGAAGTAGACCCTAAATGCTCATATAGTACTTTAATGTAAGTTTGGACATATGTGTCAGTTTTTGTGGACTTAAGGGTTAGGGGCAGATTAAGTGAGTTAAAGTTAAGGTGCGGGTAAGGTAAGTGTGCGATAGTGACAGACTTAAGGGTTAGGGGTGGATTAAGTGAGTTAGGGTTAGGGTGCGGGTAAGGTAAGTGTCCGATAGTGATGGACCTTAGGGTTAAGGTTTGGGTTAAGGTTAAGGTTAGTGCATAGATAGTTGTGTATGTAAGGTTTAGTGTAGGTTTGTAAGGTTGTTGGTGTGCTTGTGTTGTGTGTTTGTTTTTCGGAAAAGGTATTTGTTTTGTTGATTGTTGGGATTGTGGTTTGTCGGGCATGTGAAGTTTCATGTTTTTGAACTTTCAGTTTTGTGGTGTTGGTTATTTTGTTGTCGGTGTTTTGGAGTGTTGGTGTTATCAGGTAGACCCGTATGGAAAGATACATGCCAAATGGGGCATTATATTCAATTACTGGCCTAATGAAGGCTGAGTAAAGGGGGACAATGACATCTTATATCTAGACACATTCCCTTTGTTTATGAGCTGTGTAATATAAAAGGACTTTTCTACAACAATGGACACGTGTTGGTCAAATGTTATGTCGCTGTCTACATAAGTTACCAAATCCTGAAAAACTGGGTCAACTCATAGAGGCTTATTGTTAAATTTATAGTTCCCTGGGATAGATGACTTCCCAAAGGATACAGTTATGCATTTTTTAGCATTTAGTTTCAGTCCGTAATTTGAGACAAAACTTCCTGTAGGATGGCTAAGTCAATTAAGGATTCAATGACTGCTCTTAGCAGTCTTAGCAAAACTACTGTAATAAAAAACAATTTACTGTAATGGGCTGATCACTTAATTCTAGTGATCAGTTTATTACATTGAGATCCACACCTTCCAGCACTGAAGAGCAAAAATAAATTAAAAAAAAAAATATATATATATATATATATATATATATATATATATATATATATATATATATATATATGGATTTAGAACTATTGAACGAAAATTCAATAGTCCGAATCCACATTCACCGAACAAACTTTAGCGAGCCCCCCCACACCGCTACTTATATATACTAACTCCAAGGCTGCACTAAACACCAAAAGAGAGAAAACCCACCACTACACATTCTACACCCCCCTTATACAGACACACATCACATACATGCAAACACCACCACTCTCAACACTGACACACTCACACTCTTACCTGCCTACCCTAACCCACACCTAACAATCCCCAACACACTCACATGCACACAAACCCTCCCCAAAACCCTTAAAAAACATAATACGTACCTAACCCGCCATCAGTACCGCTGGTTCGACATTTCCGGGTTCGATATTCTGCAGTTTCGCGCAACTGCAGATTTGACAATTTGGTCTTGAAACATTGAAATTTGACATTTCAGCATTTCAAGATTCCAAAGGAAACTCACATATATATATATATATATATATATATATATATATATAAATATAAATATATATATATATATATATATATATATATATATATATATATATATATATATATATATATGGATTCACTTCATAACACTGAAAGCTAAAAACACTGAAACCAAAACAATGAAAACACATATCATACATATACTGAGTTTAAACAACATAAATCATAGCACTTTCCACCAAGTGTAATCAGGGGGCAAGCCTCCCTGCACCCCCCACACCCCCTGCTACTTATATATATCAACTCCAAGATTGCACTTCCACGAAGTGCCGACCAGGTGGCCAGATGCACGAAATGCACCTCAACTTCTGCCCCTGCCATTCACATCCCATTTCTGTGCAATGCCCCTGATCCTCCTTCCACACATTTTATTAAAAAAAATTATTTCTTTTAAACTGTAGCAAGCTCCTTGCTACAAATATAGCAAACAGTTGTCACTGAATATATCATATCTACATGGAGCATGACTGCGCTCATGTTTTTGTAAAAAAAATTATAATTTAACCTGTAGCAAACTGCTTACTTTAAATGTAGAAAACAGGTGCTACAGTTTATGCTCTGCCTGAGGGCAGAACTACAATGCTGATGTTTTAGTTTAAAAAAATCTTTTAAACTGTGGCAAACAGTTGATGCAGTTTATACCCTGACTGCACAGAGCAATATAGCACTCAACTTTTAGTTAAAAAAGATTTCCCCAGGATTCAGGATGCTCCATGCAGTAATAGTGCTATTCCTGCACTGAGTGGATCATGCCCATATAGAACAGCAGTGTGCCTTGCATATTAATGAAGGCACGCTGCTGTATTCTCCACACAGACATGATCCATGTACGAGCCCAGGGGGTGGGTCTAAGCAGTGCTCACACAGTATACATGCCCCCCTGCACTCTAGAATTGCCGTGCAGCAATTCCATAGCAACTAACAGTGTCCACAGACACTGTTATCATAACATAATCTGTCAGTATTTAAAAATGGGTATGGTTTGTAGTGAATAAACGAGATAATAGCAGAGTAATAGTGATGTACAGGGTATATATCAATAAAAGTGTCATTACCTGTCAACAAATAAAAGTCAAAACCCTGGACTGGTCGTGTTTACTTGGATATGTGGTGGTATGAATCCAAATGTTTACAGTTTCTGCACAGCAACTATAGCTCTGAAAGCATTAAATAATCAAGGCTCATCCAACAAAGATTGTGAAGTTGTAAAACAGGAGATTAACCATATGAAATGTTCCATGCACCAAGATCTGATACCTGAATACTAATGTGTTAACCAGTGTTTTCCAGACTGTGCTATGTCAAAGTATGAATACAAAGTATAAGAACTATTTGTCATGCATGAATGTCAGAATTACATGGTAAGATTATACAACCAAGAGAGTATTAGGCAGAAAACAGTCAAGACCCTGCAGTTCCTCAATAGCTCATTCTGATGAAATGCAAACTTTGTTCTATTTTATGCATAAACAGGAACGGTTCAAATCCCGGGAGTGGTAATTAGCTGTATGCATATTTTCACCCAGGAGTATGTGAATATCTGTAGAAACAGTCAGGTAGTGTTAACAGAAATTTCTTCCACAGGTCTGTCAGGTAAGAAAGGGTATATTTTAGCTGTAAGAAGGCTGTACTTATACACTATGTACAAACATATCACTGTCCAACCCAAGGACATAGGTCAATGTAAAGTGAGGTAATACCTGTATAGTAATGATTAGAGCAATGATCATTAAAGTTGTGAGCAATTGAAGCCTATACAGTTGTTAATTGATATCTCGCTCTCTCTCCCCCACCCTATCTGCACCAATAATATAAACACATAAATCAATGGGTATGTTTTTCACCAAACCTACTGTTGGGACATGTGTCCTATTGTTCTACAAATATTTAAACGTTTGACTATTAATGCTCCCTTTTCAAATACTAGCATTGGTGGCCTGTTGTATCAATGTAACCTGCATGCTGTTATAATGCCCGCTGTGGTTCCTTATATGCATGTGTTCTGTTTGCCATGCAACTGTTGCAAATCCATTGTTTGGGTTAATGGGAGTACCTATGCATGCTGTTATAACTAATCCTGGAATGTGTTTTTCATGACTGACCAATACATGTTATAAAACTGCACCACCATAGCAAGTCTGGGAAGGCCAATTCCAGTAGATCTGCCTGTCCCACCTCAACTGGCCATGCTACCAGGCCCCAGCACATCTGGGACCCAACCCAGGACCTCCTCATCCGCTGGTTTTGCACCACCTTTGGGTGGAACTGCCTCAAGGGATGGGGCCCAATCCCCCCTGGGAGTGGGTGCAGACAGGACACTGTCACCCATTGTCAGGTCCAGGGATTGGTGCATAGCGAGCTTTAAAAGGAGTTTGGAGATCTGCTACGCCAGCTTTAGGGCCACGTGGTGCATCTTGAGGGTCAACCTGCCCCTCCTGCTCAGCCCCCAGCACAGCCACCTTTGGGGCCGTGAAGGTGCAGTGGTGACTGACCATGGGTGGGGACGTCAGTCCCATTCTATCCATTTGGGGGCTTGTGGGCATCAGATTCCCATCAACCCTCTCCGACCAAGGTGTTTACCCCCCACATGTGTCATATACCATCCTTGTCTGCTGTCTTGTCTGTCTTGTCTGTCTTCCTACCCAGCCTACCTCCCCAAATATACCTACTATCCTTCCCCAACATCCCACTCTCACCTTATTAAAAAAAAAAAAGGGCAATCTGTTCCCACAAAAAAATGTCGCCCCATACATAGCTGTCCATTTTGCACATGTATCTGGACACATAATGTGGTTTAATTGGCTTAACAACACATTACTGTTGTCCTCACCCCTCTCTCAGCGTTTGGAGTGTCCAAATTCACCTCCAAATTCTGAACAAATGCACAGCTGTTGCTGTATCAGAAATGGACAACTATGGACCTTCCCTACACCCATCCTGCACATCCCTGGCACATTGTTTTTTCCTCTGCTTGCTCCCTTTTTCACCATTTTCCTATCACCCCTTTTTTCTTTTCCTTTAAAGAAATTAGCATGGGGGTAAGTGGGAGTAAGCTGCAGTAAGTGGCAGTAAGCAAGTTTGAGTGATGCTAAGCGATGCTTACACAGATTTAGCAGTTTCCCATTTAAGCGTATGTTGGCATTGCTTACCATCATGCAAACCTGCTCACAACTGCTTAAAACTGTCTTAACCACCCTATCTCCATCAGCCAGTGTTCTGCCCAGCAAGAAAATAATCAACTCTACAAGGCTTGAATCCAGGACCCTGTACACCATACTCAGAGCAATTAACCACTACACCATCTGAAATGTAATAATGAATGCTGTTTTTTCAACTATATCATTCAGTACAGGTATAGAATAGTAGGGAACAAACACTGTGGAATCAGTCATCTTTAGTATATATAAATATACACATATAGATATATATGGTGATAGATAAATATCAAAAAGTATATACATCAGATATATGGAACTATACATATAAAACATATATGTATAGAACATATACATATATAGTTATATAAACATATGTACAGATATCAAAAATCAAAAAGAATATATATATATATATATATATATATATATATATATATATATATATATATATATATATATTATATCAGTATAGATATATCTAAAAGAAATATATCTATATACACACATATATATATATATATATATATATATATATATATATATATATATATATATATATATATATGCCCATAACATGTAGTGGAATCATTCCTAGCACAATACCTCTACACCTATTAGTGCAATAATTCTAGACAAAGGCTGTCAAAATTGAGGGACAATGGTCAAACAGGGACATAATGTATGAACTGCAGTTATAAATGTAGAATGTTCCTACAGTAACAGGCTTCATGTCAGCATACATGTCCAGAAGTATGTAAGTCCTGAAGAGATGGCGAACTGTACACAGTGCCATGTACGGCCCACAGCTGTCCAAAATACCCCTGTGCAGGGTGCTTACATGGCATGACTGTGCACATACAAACATGCACACATCACCATCAGAAAAGTCACCTCCACACACACACACACACACACACACACACACACACACACACACACACACACACACACACACACCACCCCTGAACTGCCCATTTAATGAACACCCCCAAACACACACATATGATGTCAACTGTGTGGCCCAGCCTAGGCTTCTGGCAAACCCACACAACACTCTGTGCATTTGATGATACCTGTGCCACATCCATGCCATCCAAACCATCGATGCAGCGACATGCTTATATGGGTCTGATGCACAGGGTGACTTTAGTACAGTGTAGCTATTTAATGCTGTGTAAGGTGCTGTCATCTGGCATTTGTAATGGGTACACATCAGTGTGTGTGTGTACCTTTTCAGCCATGATACATTATTGGTGTTAGTAACACTAAGTGAATGTGTTCTCACATGCTCGATTCTGTTTGTATTCCAGGTGTCTGTGTGTCAGCAGGATGTAGCCCCGCAGACATCACCAACAAGGGGTATGGCAGTGTAGTGACACATCAACCATGTCACTGTCAGGATACAGCTGTATCTACACAAATTTACCAGGTCTGTGTAACAGTTCTTGCATGTGCCTCACAGATTATAGGGCTGAGGGATTGTATCTCAGTCTATGTTGGTTGACATCAGCTCTAGTATAGTGGACAATAGTAAGTGAGGTGGGTGGAACTCAGATTGCTAATGCCCTCAACCCTAAAAGATATTGTGTCGACCAAACACACAGTCAATACTGTTCACGGACACATACACATATGCATGCACAGGATCACAGTTGCCAGTGTTGTGTTGTGTTTGGAACACCTACCCATCAAGTTGTGGTACCACACTATTATGCAGTTATTGCAGGTGGCACAGGACTACCAGTGTGATGAGTGTTACAAGGTACCTGTAAGGTGAATAATATCATGTGACCTTGTGGGGTATGGCAATGGTGGCTGTACTGGGTGTGTGAGTACTCATAATAGTGTTGCATACAAGTCTACACACTCACAACCACTGCTATACACAGCAATGGCACACACACACACACACACACACACACACACACACACACACACACACACACACACACACACACACACACACACACACACACACACAGAAGATACTCTTCTCTCACACACATTTGCCAGGACTGGGAGTAGATCCCCTACTTATTTATTGTTACTATATTGTTACACATTTATTACATATGCCACGGAGGTTATGGGGAGTCACTTGTCCAAAGGTACTTCTAAGGCGAGGGGCATCACCAGGCCTTGCAAATTATGACACTGGGGGATGTACTGAGTGAGAGAGGCCACAAAATACTGTAACCTACACATATACACACTTACACACAATAATACACGCACACACACACACACGCACACACACACACACACACACACACACACACACACACACACACACACACACACACACACACTTGCCAAGACTCAAAGTAGAACCCCTAGTTATGTGGTTAATGGTATTATAGTGTTATGCAGTTAACTCACACACCACAGAGCTTATAAGTTGTAGAGTGTCCCAAGGTACCTATATAGTGAATAACATCTACAGCACTTGTAAGGTATGGCAATGGTAGTTGTACTGGGTGAGATGGGCCACCAACTACTTTCACCCACATGTTTACACTCTTGTTCAGACACACTAATGCACACACACCCATATTTGACAGTACTGAGATCCATGGGTTCAAAAGTCATAGGTGTGTAATGGCAAATGGCCATGGAGGCTTTACATGGCTAGCCCATGGGAATACACTGGCATCATGACACCTGACAATACTCCCTAGTGTGTCTACTGAGTATATCTACTGAGTATAGTTACTGGAGTGATCCCCAGGGTGGGTATTCTATTCCCCATCCACTCCTCCTGATTTTTCTTGAAGAGGGACAGTGATTTGCTTGGCTTGACATGTATGTGGTATCTGTTCCATGGTGTGGCCAGTCTCTGGGTTGTGAACCTGTCCTTCCAGGATGTCCTGTTGATTGTGAGGATGGGGTTGAGGTATCTGGGGCATGTTGTGTGGACAGATTGGTGTCCTCGGATGTAGCATTCCTGACAGGGTTGGGTCAGATATGACTATGTATGTCAGGCAGAGATTGCACCTAAGTAGCCAATATGAGACAGAGAATCATTGCAGTTTTTGGAGTTTGTCCATATGGGGCAAGTTTGTAGTACCTAAGATCCTCTTTGTGAGGTACATTTGCAGCCTCTCCTGTTGTTACTGGTGTCCAGTGGGGTACATAGCAAATGGGCCATAGTACATATTGACTGGCCTACTGAGGGGTGTGTACAGGGAAACACTGTACTTTGACTTCCCAGGTTCAACATGCTGAGTCAGAAGAAGTGACACATGGAAGGACGTTTGGAAGACAGTGGCACTGTGGTGGTCACCATACAGCTCACTGTCAACCTGTGTTCCCAGTTCCCTTATACCAACATCAGTGTTCAGTGGACTGCCATCAATGTATTACTTTATGGGAAGCATGTCATACCCAAAGGGGATGGCAGCACATCATCTGGCATTGAGCTTGTATCCAGCATTCTGACAACAATCATAGGTCTCAGAGAGGCCTTTGTGAAGGATGTCAGCCTCACGTAGGAGGGATAATAATAGCATCCACCTTGTAGTCATCTGCAAACATTGTTAGCCAGGGTGCCTTTGTATTAGGCTGGTCCTCAGAGGTGTGGATCCCAAACATGAGGGAACCCAGGTCCACAATCTGTAGGGCTCCACTAGTGACTGTTCAGCAGTTTGAGATGGAGTCGGCTGCTTTCATACCGTGGGTTCTATCTGTGAGCTACTTTGTAGGCCACCTACTGATGTAAGTGTGGCTGCCTTCCTGACTGTGTTTGTGTGGCTGCCTACAAAAACACAGTCAGGTAGGCAGCCACACCTACTGATGTAAGTGTGGCTGCCTACCTGACTGTGTTTGTGTATGATTCCTGAGTGGGGAGTGATATCCAAGGATTAGTTGGGCAGCCTATCTTGTTATCTATTCCATACTGTCACATAGTTACTGCACATGGCACAATGCTTATAGGGCTGCAGAGTGTCTACAGGTCCCTCTACAGTGAATGGCAACTGTTGGCTTTGTAATGTAGACACTGGGATATGTACTGACTGGGCAACAGCAAAAAGTAGCAAAACCCACTCCTCAATGGTATGGTTCTCACACAAACACAACAACCCCCCACACAGACAGGATAATGTTCAAAACCACACACACTTGCCCAGACTGAGATTAGAACCCCTATCTATCTAGTTATTACTACAACAGTGTTACACATTTATCACACACACCACGGAGCTTAGAGGGTGAATGTTGTCCAAAGGTGGTTCTAAGGTGAGGAACATCACAAGCCCTTGTAAAGTATGGCAGTGGGTGATGTACTGGGTGAGAGAGGCCACAAAATACTTTAAGCTACACATATACACACTTACACACACACATTTACCAGAACTGAGATTAAAACTCCTACATAACTAATTATTTGTACTATAGTATTACACACTTATCGCACGCACCACAGAGCTTATAGGGCTGAGGTTTGACGAAAGGCACTTCTAAGGTGACTGATATCTGCAGGACTGCTAAAGAAGGGAAAGGGGAAGTGTACTGGGTTTGAATGGACCCATAAGCCTTTACTTATAAACATACACTTTTACATTTGACAGGACTGAGATTAGAATTCCTACCTAAGTTATTTGTATTATAGTGTTACGCAGTTACCGCATGCACCACAGATCTTATGTGGCTGAGATCTGATGAAAGGCAATTCTAAGGTGACTGATATCTGCAGGACTGCTAAAGTAGAGAAATGGGAAGTATACTGGTCTTAAATGGACCCAAATGTTTTTATTTGTAAACATACAAACACTTTCATTTGCCAGGACTGAGATTAGAACTCCTGCCTAACTAGTTGTTTGTACTACAGTATTACGCAGTTATCGCATGCGCCACAAAGCTTATGGGGTTGAGGTTTGATGAAAACCACTTCTAAGATGACTGACATCTGCAGAACTGCTAAAGTAGGGGAAGGGATGTGTACTGGATTTGATTGGACCCTAAAGCTTTACTTTGTAAACACACACACACACACACACACACACACACACACACACTTTTACCAGGACTGAGATTAGGACTCCTACCTAGTTATTTGCACTATAGTGTTACACAGCTATCGCACACACCACAGAGCTTATAGGGCTGAGGGTTGACGAAGGTGACTTCTGTGGTGACAGACATCTCCAGGACTGCTAAGATAGGGCAATGGGAAGTGCACTGGGTGGAGAAGGCCTGTTCATTCCTAGATCCTATTGACATTTCTCTAAGTGTATGAGCATGCCCGGTGTGACCTTCTATAGTACATGTGGGACTCCATTCCAGGGATTGTTGTACTCCAGTCAGTTTGTTTTGTGCTACAACCACACCTGTCAACCTGTTGGTGCAGGAATTCTGGAGATGCCTATCAAAATGGGGGTACAATGGGCCATACAGTGGTTGTGACTATTTCTCTCAGTAATGTATGGGTTGCTAGGGGTACAGGGCTTGTTTTAGCAGACATCTGACATATATGCCATTTGACACTGTCATGTATTGTTTCAGTACCTCGTGACATACCTCTTCAGATCATCACAGTGATTTACCAGAGAAATACAGGATGAATGTTGCACACACCAAGATTATGGGCCAAATTCTATGCATTCTTGCACAATCCAGCCTGTTAACAGGTGTGCCTACAAGCAATTGCTGGTGTTGTGGAAACAGTCCAGCACCTTGGTGATATATTACAATGGTGGGATCTCTGTGCATTTCTGTTCTGGCCTGGTCTGATTTCCAGTCCACAGTTGGGTAATATAAGTCAGACAGGATCAGGGTGACAGGCAGACTCTGGATAAATTTGTAGGGGATAAGATATGTGGGGGTGTCCTGGGTCAGATATGTTTGCCTATAGCTACCAGTATTTTGCATTGGGGTCTTTTCAATGGTTGACTGCACTTGGAGGGTCTTGTGTGTGTCAGACTGTTTGACCAGCCTGGAAGTGTGTGTTTGTCTCACATATATGCATGGCCCACCTCATTTTGCTTGGATGGCCACATTTAGGGGTCAGGATGCTGCATAGGATGAGTGATCAGGGAAGGGTGTGTTACTCACTATGGCTGTGGGCCAGGGTTCTGTGGGTGCAGACATGACACTATCTTCCAGGGTTAGGACTGCCTGCAATGAGTGTATTCTCATGTTTAGACTATTAGCCCTGCCTCTTGACTGTACAGAGTATCACAGAATATCCACATCCATGACTCGTATATCTTGTTGGTTACCCAAACAAGTGTGGTTTTCAAGGACAAGTGTTTTGCAAGTCACTCAGAGTTGAAGTCAGATATTACTGACAGATGACATTGCAGTTTCCGACTTTGTACCCATCAGACATTCCATGCTACTACAATCATTCCATCAACTTTATAACATTATTAGAGCAGTATTTCAAAGGTGTCCTTCTCTTTGGACCTTTTTCACCCTGCTATTTATGGCTTTGTCTAGATTTCTGGTTCTCTGACACTAGTAGGTCTTCTAGCAGTTAGCAGCATGGCCTTTCTTTGCATTTTGTAGAGTTATGTTGGTGTTATGGACCCCATGACGCTCCCTAACAGGGCACTGTGGGTGAGGCATAGGCATTTGCCAGAGGCCTGTAGGCCAGGTGTGACAGATGCAGGCCATCTGTAGCAAGGCAGTGCATTCTGATGCTCATATGTTCACAGGCTGCTGGCAGTAGACAACCCTGGGATGGTACTAGTAAGGTGACTATGGGTGTTACCGATTATGACTTTCTGTTTGTGTTGAGGCATCACTCTAGTTGATGGCTGGATGCTGTTTAAGGCTAAGGACATGTTACTGCATTTCTATGGGACTATGGGGGGTGACACATCTGTACACAATAAACATTTGCAGAGACTGTGCTGATATTTGCTTAACATTTTGGTCCCATTTAGCATAGTGGTGTGCCCTATCTTTGAGACTGTAGGCATAACAGTATCAACCACAGGTCAGATTGTTCTGGCATAAACATTTGTAGTTTCATACTTCTTACCTTTCAAAGCCATACTGCCACTGCCAGGCCTGCTGTGATATCACTGTGTAAAAGTCTGTAGGTAGGGATTTCATGGATGTCACCATGTGGAGGCCTTTGCCAGACATTTCTGTATGGTTTTCTACAGCTGATCTGCAGGGTGAGGCTGGGGGTGGGTATGGGACTCCCACTTTGACAGACATGCATGTGACCTATGACCCCCCAGTTATTTGGGTCACCACATATACTGCAGTGGTATTTGTCAACTAGGGTGGTACTGCATGGTGTGGGTAGGCCAGTACTGGGGATACACTTCCTGCTGTCCCACAGAGCTATCAGTTGTCTGCTGCTATTACAGTTAGCCACCCCATTCCTTTGCATGCTTAATCAATACCATAGATATGCTATCCGAACATTCCACTCCATTCATTTATTTTGTTAAGGAGACTGGCTTACTTTGTGCCTGAGGCTGTTGTGAGGATGGTGCTTGAGGGTTGACTATGTTGGATGCACACAGTACACTAACTATACATGGTAAGGTATAGATGGTGTGATGTTTGGCATCCATTTTACTGTGTGTGCGAGTCAGAGAGAGAGATCAGTCCCTGGGGCCCTACAGTGTCAGTGTATGTGCTATCCGTTGCCTCTTTGCCAAGGCCAGGGCATACTGGACACACCTCCATCTGCCTACAGTGCCAGGCTCAGGATGTTTCTTCTCCGAGTCCCTCTGTGCCTGAGGAGACCTTTGCAATGGTGGGGGGCTGTGTGGCCTTTCCCCATTTTGTTCCTGTTGCAGCTGTTTCCACAGGATCATATTGTGTAGCATGGCACATACTATGAACATGTGTGCACATGTGGGTTGAGAGCACTGCAAGGCTCTACCAGATATGTCAAGGCAGTGGAACTGTGACTTGAGCATCCCTAACACAGCTCTATAATGATCCTGGTTTGTGTGTGCCTCATTATGGCGTTCTTGTGTGGGTGTGTGTGCATTTCTGATGGGTGTCATCATCCATGGCTCCAGTGCGTAGCCAGCATCCCCCATCAGATGGCCATATGGGATGTCCCCACTGGCAAATGACTGGTACAGCTGTGATAAATGCTAGATGTGGAAGTCATGATAGCTTCGAAGGCTGCCAGCACACACATTCATGATAATGCCCTGGGCATCACACATGACCTGGCAGTTGATGGAGTGGAACCCCTTGCGGTTTAGGTAGACCCTACCCTGGTCACCGGGTGGTGCTTTGATGTGGATGTGTCTGCAGTCTATGGCACTGAGTATCTCCAGGTATTCAGCTACACAGTGGAAGAGACGCATATTGCTGGTTCTCTCCTCATGGGTGCTGGGGAAGTAAATGTGCTCAGCAGCATGTGTTTGCATGGCATCCAGGAAATGGTGGAGTATCCTGAATGCAGATGCCTGTGAGACCCCCATGATATCCCCAGTTCGTCTTTGGAAAGTACCTATAGCTAGCATTCTTAAGGCTACACATACCTTGATATCCACTGGGATGGGTTCCCCTCTGTTGGTTCTGGCGCTGAGGTGAGGCCAGTACAGCTCAACAAGTTGCTGAAGTATGTCCCTGTCCACCATGTAGCGCTCTATCTCCAGATCATGTAGCTCCTGGTAGGTTACCCTGGGTCTGAACACTCTTCTCCTGCTCCTCGGTCTGAGTTGATTGTCAACATCATCCTCCTCACCACCCTCAGTCTCTAGCACATACTGATAGATCAGAGCAACAGCAGCCCCTAACATGTTTTGTTAGATTTGTCAGTTTAAAATTCCCCCAAATGTGTACACCAGTGGTGTAGAGTTTGTGGGGAAAAAACAGACTGAAAGGTGTTTGCATAGTTTATAGTAGTGTGCTGGGCTGCTGCCTGTGTAATTGGCTGATTCTGATACATTCCACCTGCCAGCTATGCTAGTTCTCCTTGATTGCCTTCCTTCTGCTGTTTCCCCTTCCCATTTCCTCCCTGTTTAAGCTCTGATGCGTAAACAGTTCTGCTATTTCTGTTGTTTTTTTTTGTTTGTTTTTGGCCCGGTGCATGCCACATACACCTGTTTAGCTAAAGTAAACAGTTTTAAGCAGAACTGGCCCTCCCTAGACACAAATACGCTCTGCATTTCATGGTATAAGAAAATACAGCCTCAGACACACCCCCTTCCTTAGCTGTGCTTAGCTAAGGGCAAACACAAGCCCCTGAGCTCCAGTGTGCTACACACCCCCTTTTCATGTTAGCTGCTCCTCCTGTCTACACAGTGGTGTTGGAGCACCTACACGGTTAGGTGCAGTCTAACACTTAGAAGAAATTTGTGATTCAGTATAACTCCCCTCATTTGCATACACCACTGCCTTACTCCATAGTTACCACACTTACACTGGGCCTTTCCCCTTAGCAACCACTGTTCCCTGGTATTGTTTTCATTCCGCATGCCATTGACTATAATGATAAAATGCAGATTTCTGTAAAAAATTATTTTTCCCCCTTTTTTTTTTTTATTTTTATTTTCGGCACAATCCCATTTGTACACCACTGCCCTATGCTTAAACGTCCGAGATCGGCCAAAAAAAAAGTTTTATTTTAAAAAATTAAAAGTATTTTTCATGCCAATGGCCATATATTTGGCCATTGGCATGCCTACTAAATATAATACATGCTTTCTTTTGAGCTGTCATGCCTCCATTTTCTCATTTGCAGAAATGTATTCAGCTAGTAACTGAATACATTTCTGCAGGTTACACTATTCCTGCACGAACACCTGCCTGCTTGCTGAATCACTAATTCACCTCATTTGCATGGTTTTCACCAGCAAATGAGGTAATTAGCATTAGGCAGTGGTGTCCATGCAAGAATAGTGTAGAAGCGCTCGTGCACATCCCAGGAGCACTTTGCTGAATCGCTCGGCGGTCATGTTCCATTCAGCAGCTGCTGCACTATTCCTACACTCCATTTAGGGTTTAATGAATCCCAGGGTTTCTTTTATTACTTGTAGAAAACTGCTTTAGACACTGTAGAATGCAGTTCCTACAGTTTAGAGCATACATGAAGCACTACATTGCTCAGGTTTGACCACAACTGCAACACTGGGGTACATTAAAAAGTGATACATATAGGCTGATTACGCCCTCCTAGCACTTTGAGGTCAGGGCAGTTGTGCTTCTTGCCACACCCCTGCTTGCTACTGACCACTACCCACTTTTATAACTGATAAAGATAGTTCAAAAAGTAGTGTCAACAGTACATATCTCTGTGGAATATCATTGATCACCTCTTTTGGAAAGATGGGTAACTCTCACCTCGACATGTTGTATCATGTTACTTAGCCAGTGTTTTACCAATTAAATTAAATGCAAATTTATATTTATTGCAACTAATTTCTCAGTTATGCTCTTATGTGGGTAGTTTTGATCATAAGGACTTGATAAATAATATGCACGGCCAGCCCCTCATCAAGTACTGCTGTTACCTCTTAAAATGAATGCTGTAAATTCAAAAGGCAGGATGATTTACACTTATCAAAACCATACTAGTTTGTATCTAACAAAAAATTCCCATTTCCTTCTGCAGGAAAGCCATTGCAGCCAGCTCAACCTACAGCCTACGAAACCAATTGACTGTTGGGCCTTCACTCCTACTCTCTGCCACAAAACAGAATTGTGCAGATCATATCTTCTCTATTCTCATCCTTTAACTCTAATAATCTTTCCCTGATGACCAGAACCAACTATACAAGCTACGTAAGTTCAAGTCAGAATTCAAACAGCTCCTGATGGCTCAACACAAATGCAAATGCCAGGAAACTGGGGACATTACTTAAATATAAATTTTCCCCTATGAGTTAACACCTCTTTCTTTCTGTTTGCCTCCTACTCTATACTATTTCAGTTGTCTCCAACTTACTATGCATTTATACCTATGTATTATTAGTCACATACCTGTTTTGTTGTGCTTCTGTTGATATTTGTTGTTGACATTACAATATCTGATTTATTACACTTCTATTGATATTTTTTGTTTGCCACATGTCATTGTTACCAGGTTATTGTAACCCAGGCTGAACTTACAGTTGGGCATTCTGTGATCAGTGCTCTACCCAGGTATCCAAAATGTAAATAACATAAACACAAAGATAAATAAGAAAGGTAAATAAAATGTGTCCTCTGTGTTACTTTGGATAAGTTCCATGGTGACTCTCATGTTGGTTTTCTATGGAATACTAACTATGTTAATAGGTCTAAATTGTTTGGGGCATGATGTGATCCCCCCCATTGTGATCTGATGCCACTACAACCAGTTGCCATTTATGAGGGATGTGTCCCCAGGCTTAGAGATATGAGGTTAGTCAAGATGTCCAGAATTAGCAAGATCTGTAACCTCAACTTCAGCTAGCTAAATACCATTATTCCTTTGAAAGAATACACTAGGGTTGATCAGTACGTAAAGCACTCCCTTGTAGTGGGTATTATCTTCCTATGTTTGTTTGTTTATTTGTTTGTGTAGGAGACACCTCTCATATCAAAAATAAATAGCATGGGTTATTGAGTTGTATAAGCCTCTTTTCATAATTTAGGTAAGATAAGGAAGTAACCATTAATGACATTGTTGATTTTATAGCAGAGGTCAGAATGGTGGAACAGTTATGGAGGTATGCAGTGGTCAAGATGGGCTGTAATGGAATTCATATAATGCTGAGTTGCTTATGTCCCTCAAAAAGTAATCTAACAGTGTAATGAGGTCCATCATAATAAAGATTAATACTCTCTTAGAAAAATTTACAAGAATTCATGTTCTGCTAATGTCCATTGTTACTGCTTAGCCATATAGTTGTATGTTCAGTCAACTATCAATTTGTGCCACTGTCCTTACGATATTCATTATATATACCATGCTTTATGTATGACCCATCTCTCTGACAGCTGTCATATTCATATGAGCATGCATCTGCCCACGATATATATATATATATATATATATATATATATATATATATATATATATATATATATATATATACCATGTTTTATGTATGACCCATCTCCCTGACAACTGTTGTATTCATATGAGCATGCATCTACCCACTATATATATCATATTTTGTCTATGACCCATCTCCCTGACAGCTGTTGTATTCATATGAGCATGCATCTACTCACTCTATATACCATGTTTTACGTATGACCAATCTCTCTGACAGCTGTTGTATTCATATGAGCATGCATTTACCCACTATATATACCATGTTTTATGTATGACCCATCTCTCTGACAGCTGTTGTATTCATATGTGCATGCATCGACCTACTATATATATATATATATATATATATATATATATATATATATATATATATATATATATATATATATATTCCATGTTTTATGTATGACCCATCTCCCTGACAGCTCTTGCATTCATATGAGCATGTATCGACCCACAGCATTTTTAAGATGTTCAGTTTCCATCTGTAGTATCATATATTGATAGGTAAAGTAGCATTTTCTGTAATGTCTAAGTATATTTACTTTACTGTAGTGCTCACAGTTTATTATTTTAGTTAGCTAGTTAGTTAGTTAGTTAGTTGTTTTTGTCTGTCTTTCTGTCTGTTTAAATTTGTTAACTGGATTAGAACATTGGTCTGTTTGGAACATTTATAGATTCAGCCTGAATGCTTAAAATAGAAAATACAATAAAGTTGTTGCTGTTGTTGTGTCTTTCGGCGCACAGCGGAACTCCGGTCCGCTAATGTTTGGTAGTGGATTTTTACGTGCCGAGTTACCAGCCCTGAAGCACAAACTTTAACGAAGGCACGCCCATTCACGCATGCCTCCACACAGAAGATGCTCTAACTGAGAATCGAATGGGACAACGTCTTCCTGTGAGACGACAACGCTACCGCAGCACCACTACCGTGAGTAGAAAATACAATAAAGTACAGAACACAAAATTGATATTACAGCATTCAAGACAAGAATGTAAGAGAGAATTGATAGATGTATAATGCAAATTTGCTCTGAACAAATTAATATAGGGAAGAAGAAGATGAAGAAATTTTTTTTTTTATTAGAAGAGTAATCAAGTAAAGAGGTAAAGAAATATCATTACCAGTAGGGAGAGTAAAGAGGGGAGGAGAAACTAGCTGTGCCTAAGTACTGTACATCATATATACAGCTTAAATCCTGGGCATTTGTTTAAAGTCGGTCACTGTATACAGTTCACTGAAAATCATTCTGAATCACTGCCAAGCTGACTGAGTCTTCTATTGTATACATGTGCGCTTTGATTGTCTATCACATATCCAGACTGATGGCTTGCTCGACTCCTGTTTCAACCCCATCCCCAGTTGCCTCACTTACAGAATTCAAATGAAAAGTTGCATAGGGGAAACAACAAGAAAGATCCAACCAATGTAGAGTCTCCAGTTTGTAAAAATTTTAACCTCCTAGAAATAAGGCATATGGGAGCATAGGAAGATAGGAAAAATGCAAGGCAGTGAACATGAAGACTATGAGATGCCTAGCCATATAAACCGTTAAAAAAATTGTTAAAAGTTTGGGTTTTCCTTTTCAAGCAGTTAATATTGCTCACCTCCCAAATGGAGCATCTCTAGCTACTCCAGTGGAGTAGAGGGATAAAGATCTGACTATAGCCCAGGCAACTTGGGTTCAGTTAGCAGCTCTGGTGGCTGATGGAGAGGCAAGGAGTGCACTTGATGATGCTGCATAAGGGACGGTGCAGTCCAATGAGTGAAGTTACCCACAGATGTAGTCGATGAGCAAGGGAGGCAGGGAAAGAGAATGAGTAGGGCATATAAAAGCCCCCGTCCCCAGATGGAAGCACAAACAGCCAAGCTCCCAGGATGGCCTTAGGATCCAAACCTGGCCCCTGCAATACCAAAGTACTCCAGGAGGTAGGGAAATGGTTGGTAGACCCAGCATAGACATGGGGCACTGAGAAATGAGTCATTAAGATGAGGACTGAGATGTCCCAAAAAAAATAAATAAATAATAAAAAACTGAGCAAGACTGTATTACAGTCCTGGTGTAAATTTGTGTATCCCCATCCAGTTATCAAGCCTAGTATTAAAGGTGCACAAAGTGGTACTTTGTTCGACCTTTAATGGTAACATATTTCACAGGCTGTGAAAGCATTGTGTTAGCAAGTCTTATTTATTTGTCAGTGTGCTGATTTAGGTCTGTAGGACAGAGTCACAGTTTTTCAAAGAAAAAGGAGGTCAAACAGGTGGAGTCTTTCATTTTTCAAAAAGTGAGACATGGGTCACCGGGTCTATATTACAATGTCGAACTCACAGGAGTCCAAACATTGTAATATTGGTTCACAGGTTTATAGGTTGGTACTAGGCTATCGGCCCTAGGGCCTATACAAGCCTAACCATAACAATTCCCTGGATATTTCTTCCCACATTATTTACTTCCCTGGACCCTTGTCTTGCAGGGTGACTGACGTGATCCCCGGGGTAAATTTCCTATCTCCCATCCAATCGTCAAGGTTCCTTTTGAAGAGGGCCAAGGAGGTGCTCTGCTTGACATGTATGGACAGTCTATTCCAGAGTATGGGGAGTCTCTGGGTCAGGAACCTATCCCTCCAGCATGTTTTGTTCATTGTGATGACAAGGTTTAGATCCCTGGAGCATGTGGCTCTGAGGGATTGGGATTTCTTTAAGTGGAGCATGTCCAACAGCTCAGGGTTTAACATGGCCTTGTATGTTAAGCAGAGATCGCCTTTGAGTAGACGATATGCCACAGAGTATAGCTGGAGTTTTTTTAGATGGTCAGCATAGGGCATCTGTTTAGGTCTGTGATTCTTTTAGTGAGGTATTTCTGCAACCTTTCCAGCTGTTGCAGATGTCTTGTGAGGTACATACCAAATGGGGTGTTGTACTCTATAATGGGTCTAATGAGGGATGAGTACAGTGGGACAATGACCTCCTTTTTTCTGGATGAAAAGCCCTTAGTGATGAGGTGTGCCACATAGAAGGATTTCCTGACTGTTGTGGCAATGTGGTCATCAAAGGTGAGACCACTGTCACCCTGTGTCCCTTAGTCTCTCATCACACTTTCGGTGTTTAGTGTACTGCCACCTATGTGGTAATTCATGGGTACATGTTTTTTCCCAAAGGGGTTAACTATACATTTCTTGGCATTAAGCTTGAGCCCATGGCTCTGGCACCAAGCATCTGTTTCTGTAAGGCCCTTTTGTAGAATATCCACATCATTTGGGGATTCGGTAATGGCTCCCAGTTTGCAGTCATCTGTGAACTTTGTTAGCCAGCGTCCCTTAGTGTTAGCTTGTACTTCAGAGAAGTAGATGCTAAACAAGAGCAGTCCTAGGACTGAACCCTGAGGTACTCCACTTGTCACTTGTCTGGAGCTGGATTTGGAGTCTGCTACTTTTACAGTCTGGGTTCTGTCAGTAAGCCAGTTGGCAACCCATAGAGGGATGTAGGGATTTATGCCCAGCTTAATAAGTTTATCTATGATTCCAGAGTGGGGGATGGTGTCAAAGGCCTTGGCGAGGTCCAGATAGGCTGTGTGGACCTCCTTACCCTCATCCACAGCTCTGGAGACTAATTGAAGACGTCAATCAGGTTCAGGAGACAAGATCAACCCTTCACGAATCCAAAGTGGGTGGGGTCCAGTGTTTGAAGGTTGCCAATGTCTTTGTTTATAAGTTCCATGATAATGTGTTCCATGCCCTTGCAGATCAGGCTCGTCAGACTGATGGGATGGTAGTTCCCAGGATCCAAGGTGGATCCCCCCTTGTGGAGTGGGATAACTATAGCTGTGTGCCACTTAGTGGGCACAAAGCCTGAGGTGAGGCTATGATTAAACATGACACTTAGGTGAGGTGCCAGTTCATTTTGTAGTTTATGTAGTACACAGCCCGGGATGTCATCTGGTCCCATGGATGCTGTGTTCTTAACTTTGGAGAGTGCGGTTACTGGAATTTGGCAATCTTTTGGTATTGAGATGGGCCCTTTAGGGGGTGAAGTTGGCACTAAATTGATCTGCCAGGATACTGGCAATATCCTTGGGATCAGTATATTTAATGCCATTCTGTTGTAGCTCAGATCATATCTGAGCATTGCCATTTAGATTCTTGACATAACTACAGAATGCCTTGTGGTCGTCTTTGGAATCTTTGGCAGTTTAATTTTCATTGAACCGAAATGTTTGAAATACGAAAAAAGTGAAGCCACGGCACACCGATTTTTTTCCCAGGGAAAAAAATTGGTGGGCCATTTTCGGGGCTTTGCTATTTCCTCCACTGTGGTGCAATCTCAGAGTTGGTATATTTAAGTAGGAGGGTGTGGGGACAAAGCCCCCCACATTAGTTTAAGTTTAAAGTGTAAGTGTTTTTTTGTTTTTTTTTGTACTGGAACAGTGATTTTTGTTTTCCTGGGAAAAAAAAAATCGCTGTTCTGTGTTTTCGTAATTCTTAGGTTTCGAACTTCATGGTTCGATATTACATCATTCGAACTCCTGTGAGTTCGATGATGTTATATAGACCCGGGTCACCTTGTGGTATCTTATAAGCCACTAAGTAAAAAGAGAGTTGTGACAATCTATTGGGACAGCTTAAGAACGTAAGACCTTTAGTTTTTGGGAAAAGGTGTATTTGAGGCCTTTCTACTTGTGGAAATGCTTTAATTTATGCATGTCAAGGGTACTGTGTGTTCAACAATCAGTCTAATAAAGAAAGAGTACAGTGGCAGAATATATACAAATGACCCCTTATGGATATAAAAGTTTTTCAACTTCATTGCTTCTGAATACTACTAACTTCCTTCAAATCTTTATTAATCTATCCAGACCACTAAAGCCAAACCCAACTAGTTTTAGACAACGTGATTTTCTTGATTATGGCTTATAAGTACACCATATATTGATAATTTAATCATTCTCTAAAATCATGCAGCTTATAAAAAGCCTTTTGTCCATAAAAGTCTTTCTGGGTTCTGTTCAAGCAGCTTTATTATGTACAAATACATCAAGAATGAGGCTTAATAACTCTTAACTTAGATAAACTTTTAACAAATTAGCTATTACACTTATACATGCTCACTCTCTGGCTGCACTCTCAAAATGGCATTGAAGCTGGCACGTGCTAGCTATTTATATGCATGTGCCAACCTTGAAACGCTTCTTAAGATACAACACACTATTCTACAGATTCACATGAATAACTTCAGGTGAAATTGACTGTAGGTAATGACCCCCCCCTTCAGGTCATTGCCAGCCATAGGACCCCCTCCATGAATCAGGACATTCACTCAGCCTACTTGGATCTACTTGAGCCAATCATGATATAACCAAACACCCTGGTTTTGGGTGACTGCAATTACCCTTCCATTAATTGGGTAAATTATATATGTTCAAACTCACTTGCCCAAACGTTCCTGGACTTCGTGAACTCCAGTGCCCTGGAGCAGCTGGTTGACACACTCACAAGGGGCTCCAGCATCCTGGATCTGGTACTCACCAACATGGGGGACTTCTGCACCACCCCCAGTGTGTGGCCATCCCTGATGAGATTTGACCAGAAATTGGACTCACTAAAAGTAACTATAACAAAATAACAAAAGACCCCCCACCTTAGCAACAACTAGATTAAAGAACTTCTCCAAGGCCAATTACAACCTCTTACATGACAGCATAAATAGTTTTAACCCCCCCCCCCATTGATAGAACAGACACCTATGCTGAGTTATACACCAATGCTTTATGTGAGCACCTGTACAACTGTATTGACTCTGCCATACCTGATAGAACCAAAGCAATATCTTCAAGGAAAAACAAAGTGGACAGCTTCCATTAATAGACTGTACAGTAGAAGAAAGAAGTTGCTGTTTAAGAGTAGGAAGAAATGGTCTCAAAACTGGAACCCTCCCTCCTCAAGTTAAACAAGCAAATAAGACTCCTACTGAAGTCCTCCAAAGTTAACTATGAATCCAAATTTTAGCTTTAGCATTCTTTAGTTGCATCTGTAACCGCAAAGGTAAGGCCCAGATTTGAGCTGAACTCATAGTTAATGGTACTACATATACAAAACCTGCGGATATAGCAAACCTGCTGGCTGACGGGTTGAGTGAATACTTCACTCCCATATTCCCACTACATATACCCCAAAGCATTCCTAACACCTGTCTCCCACCTAGTATCTCCAAAGAGCAGGTCTTAAATGCCCTCTCCAAGGCCATAAACACAGCCTATATGGGATCAGACAACATCTCAGTTTGTGTTCTACATGGGTTAAAACTGGAATTAGCATCACAATTGGGCACACTTTTCAATCATAGCCTAAGCACTGGCTTCATCCCAGCAGGATGGAAAACAGCTACCATCATCTCTTTGCACAAAGGGTGTGCATCCACAGACCCGGGAAACTATATACCCATTAGCCTGACCAGCCTTATCTGCAAGGCCATGGAAAAAATCATCATGGACCTTATTAACAAAGATATAGGAAATCTCCAAATGCTCACCCCACACAGTATGGCTTTGTTAAGGGGAGATCATGCCTTTTAAACTTGGTTGACTTCTTCAAAACAATCACTAAAGCCCTAGGCAAGGGTAAATCTGTACATACACCCTACCTAGACTTAACCAAGTCCTTTGGCACAATCTCCCACTCAGGCATCATTGATTAAATCACCCAGCTGGGTATCAACCCATATATTGTCAGGTGGGTTGCAAACTAGCTCACTGATAGAACTCATACAGACAAAATAGGGGACTTCACCTCCTCCAGCAGACCTGTAACTAGTAGTGTTCCACAGAGATCGGTTCTAGGACCCCTACTGTTCAGAATCTACTTCTCCAAATTACAGGCTAAACCTAAAGGACTGTGGTTGACAAAGTTTGCAGATGACTGCAAACTGGGAGCGATCACTGAAACCCCTGGGGATGTCAACATCCTGCAAGAAAGTCTTATACAGACTAATGACTGGTTCCAAAGTCATGGTCTTAAACTTAATGCAAAAAAAAATGCATTATTATCCCCTTTGGCAAAGGTGATGTTCCTGCAAACTGCCACATCAATAGCAATACCATCAGCACACAGTCAGTGGTGAGAGATCTGGGCACACAGGTTGATAGCAACCTTAACTTCGACCGCCATGTCTCCACAGTGGTAAGAAGGGCATTTTATATTGCTCATCTCATAAGTAAGGGCATTGCTTCCAGAAAAAAAGAGGTTATACCCCTTTACTCTTCACTCATCAGGCCAATAATAGAGTATAATTCTCCCTTTGGTATGCTCCTTTCCAAACATCTGCAGCAATTAGAGAGACAACAAAGGTTCCTTACAAAGAAAATTCAGGGTCTTCAAGATCTGTTTTAGGTGGACAGACTGAAATCATTGTCACTTTACTCTGTGTCATACAGACTGCTCAGAGGCGACCTGTGCCTTGCATATAAATCTCTGACCCAGCTTTAATGGAAATGCTGCACATTTGCAGGTCAAATGGCACATGGGTTACTCACTCAAAGGACCTTAACCTGATATGTGACATCAACAGAACTTGCTGGAGAGATAGATTTGTCTCACAGAGGTTGCCCCACATTTGGAACAAGCTTCCTATTCATGTTAAACAAAACCCTTCATTGGCCCTATTTAAGTTTAATTTGGACGATTGGATGAGTAACCAGAAATTCACCCTGGGGGTTCCACCTGTGTCTTTTTTGGACAGGAGAAATAGGTGTTGATTTTAGTGTGTGCTTGAACCAGGCACCCTTGGGAACATGAGTTGAACTTGGTTAGGCTTGTAAAGGTGCTGGGGCTGTTAGCCTAGTAACATCCTATCATCTATCTCCTATGAATAGTGCTTTAGATATTTTAGACAAAAAAAATCACATAGCCTGCCAGGACCAACTGTTGAGTATGGTTTAATTGTACATAATTTAAAAAAATGCTACATTCTTGTTTATAATCATTCTGGTATAACATTAACTGGCAAAATCAAAACTGGAGAAGGTGGAGCTGCTTATTTGACAAGGAAAAAACTTATCTGCAAATACCATTCTTCAGGAAGAAATGGATTGGAGCAATACAAGCCTAAAGAGACAAGCAGACAGAGACCAGGGTGGAAGATCATACTAACAAAAACCTTAAAAGACTCATGAAAATTAAATATTAATACAATGGACTATTGTGCTTAACTAAATAAAATATACTTGGGTCTATCCGGGTCTACCTTGTTTCATTGAATCTCATGTCACTGAATTTCATTTCACCCTGACCACTTCGCTGAAAACACAAATTACTGAAAACTCATTTCACCGAATCTCATTTCACTGAACTGAACTTAGTATATATGGCACTGTGTAAAGTACTGTAAGGCAAGTAAAAAGTATATGGCCCCCCACCTTGTTAGTTTTATATTGTATTTTACAAAAACTTCAAAACAATACATTTTAAACAATAGACATGGATAGTTGCAACACCAATGAATAACTCAAAAAGATGAAGGGAATAAGTTAAATTAATAGTTTTTTTTTAAATAATCTAGGCATGTTTGTACTACTTGACGCTGTGTGTAAACATGCTAAATAGAAAAATAAAAAAATAGGAAAAAAATAATTTTATACTGTGACAGAAATGTATTATAGGACCTTGCACAGGGTCCCTACAGTGGTGCATTGCTGCTATTGCTAAGGTCATAGGGCTATGAAGCATGTAGTTTCCATGCTGTCAGCATGGATATGTATGTAAATGATGTGGAGTGATTGAATAGCAGAAAGGAGTAATTGTGTCCGCATATCCTCTTTGTGTAGGCTCTTAGACCATGTTGATGTTTACACAGGATGTGGCTGACATTGGGGGTGCGTGTCCTCTCACTTCTAGGATCGTTTAAGCTTAGGTGCCCATGTTTGCATGGCACACTGCCTGGCTGAGAATGTTCTTAAAACCGGATATATTCAATTATTGATTTTGACCTTTGTATAAACTATGCTGTGTGGCACTGTGTGCAGCATCATGCACTGAAATAGGGCCATTAAATTATGTTAATTATATTTCAGGCAGGTGGAATGCATCATAGTTAGCCAATCACACATTCTGGACCTACAGATGAGCTGTATAAAGTATGCATACAACCTACATTCTGATTTTCCCCCAATACTCTGGACCATTGGCATACAGACTTGGGAATCTTAACTGAGATAATGCTAGGGGCTGCTGCAGGTCTGCTACATCTGTATGTGCTAGATGCTGATGTCAGTGTTGCTGGTGCTACTGATAATAGGCCTAGGCAGAGAAGGAGAAGAGTGTTCAGGCCCAGGGTAAACTTCCAGGAGCTACATGAGCTACAGATTGTAGAGTGCTACAGGATGGACAGGGACATACTACAAGAGCTCACTGAGCTCTGCCGCCCTCAACTAAGAGCCAGAGCAAACAGAGAGGAACCCTCCCCAGTGGAAACAAAGGTATGTGCAGCCCTTGGGATACTAGCTACAGATACTTTTCAAAGACCAACTGGGGAAATGATGAGGGTCTCACAGGCATCTGCATCTGTGACACTCCACCAGTTCCTAGATGCCATGGTACTACAAGCAAGTGAGCACATATCTTTCCCCCTCACTGCTGAGGTGAAGGCCAGCAATATGCAACACTTCTACCATGTAGCACATTGCCCTGAAATAGTGGGTGCACTAGATTGCACTCATGTACACATCAAGGCACCACCCAGTGAGGAGGGTAGAATCTACGTCAATCGCAAGGGGTACTACTCCATCAACTGCCAGGTCATGTGCAATGCCCATGAGGGTTATCCTGAATGCATTCACTGGCAGCTCTGGCAGTTATCTTGACTACCATATCTGGCACACATCACAGCTGTACCTGATGTTTGCTGGGGGGACATCCCACACAAGCATTTACTGGGGGATGTTGGCTATGCTCTGGAACTGTGGATGATGACAGCCATCAAAAATGCACACACACCCATGGAAGAACACCATAATGAGGCACAGTCAAAAACTAGGAATATCATAGAGTGTGCATTTGGGCTTCTGAAGTCACGGTTCTGGTGCCTAGATATATCTAGTGGAGCCCTACAGTACTCTCCAGCCACATGTGCACATATGTTCACAGCATGTGCTATGCTACACAATCTGATCCTACAGAAACAGCTGCAGCAGGATCAGCAAAGGAAAGGGATACACAGCCCCCCACCAGTGCCTAGGTCACCACAGCCACACTCACAAGAGGACTCAGAGGAAGAACCTCTTGATGATGTCCCTGTAGGCAGATGTAGGTGTACTCAGTATGCCCTGGCTTTGGCTAAGAGACAAGGCATAGCACATTCACTGACAACCTAGGGACCTAGAGACTTGACACCTCACTCCTACTCACATACATATATTAAACTTGATGTCAGGCAACCCACACAACCTTTACCTATCTGTGTATTGACTGTGTACTGCTTGCATTAGACATTGTCAGCCCTGAACTACAGGTCTGTCAACTACTGCATTCGCAAGGTAGGTGTCTAACCTGCACAGTACTTGTATGATATATGATGTACGATATGTCATTGTATGCATGGATCTGCTACATTTATGCAAGTAAATATACTGGGCTATTTGGACAGAAGTAACATCCGCATGGGACTACAAATACCCAGTCTACTCTCATGTGTCCTTTAATATTCACTAGGCCTCATGCATGGAATATTCACTACATCAGTTAAGGGAGATGTTACACAGTGGGATTACATAATATTTGGACTACTGCGTATCCCAGCAGAACATGCTGTGTTGTTCCCCCAGCCCGAACACAACAGTGTTTCCATATAACTGCTTTAATAGTAACTCATAAATGTTCTATCAGCAGTCCAGGCAATTTCAGGGCAGTAACATAGAAATGTATCATACATCATATGTCTCACAGATTTATGCTGTTGATTGAGTGATGAATGACTCCTCTCTGTCTGGCAGCTTGTGTGGTTCAGTGGACCATGTGAGTTAGTATGGGTGATGGTGTTGGTTCTAATCTGGAAATATCCACATCTTTTGTATGTGAGGTATTATTATGTTTTTTTTTTGTTTTTTTTACAGACTGTCAGTCTGTGTGTGGTGCAACATTGTTAACCTCTGTCACATACTAATTACATCAGAGAGCTGAAGAATGACGTGGACAATTTGAGTGAAGTGCAGTACTATAGAAACAGGGGCAGATGTCATTGTCTGTCACACACAAAATCCCAGACTGGAGTACAGGTAGGTGTGGGCTGAAGTCACACTGACAATCCCACTGGGCATGCTCATACACTTAATTAAACAGAATGCAGTTCTGTTGCTCCTTGCTCAAAATGACCTGTTATGTATAGATATGTCTATACATACATACTGTATCTGTCTGTCACTATCTCTGTCTCCCATAGATAGTATATCTATTTGTAGGTACATACAAATAGAGATATACACACATATATATATATATATATATATATATATATATACACGCACGCGCAGACACACACACACACACACACACACACACACACACACACATATTTATTTATTTTATTTATTTAACATTTGTTAACCAGGAAAGTCCAACTTGGAACAAAGCCAATTTTCAGCGGAGGCCCAGGGAGAAATGCTCCAGATGCATGTCTTTGTAACGTGTGAGGAAACCGGAGCACCCAGAGGAAACCCACACAAATGCAGGGAGAACATGCAGACTCTGCACAGAAGGCACCCCAGCCTAGAATCAAACTGGAGAACCTCTTGCTGTGAGGCAACAACACTAAATGTGTGTGTGGACATTTGCATTGTCCTACATACCTTGATAATGGTGATTAAAGCTGCACTATAACACATCTATAATGTTGCTCAAAGGATCCAAAGTAAGGGTTCAACAGTATATAATGCACTTACATACACACTCCTGTGCCTGCTGAATGTCACCACACATACAGCAAAAGAAAAGATGAGCAGGTGGTATAATGTATAATGTTGTCTGCGCATACATGATCAGGGCATATTTTTCTTGCCCACAGGGCTTGCACATCCAAATGCAAATAGCCACATATGGCCAAACTGGTAACTGTAGCCACATAGCTAGGATAAATAATAGTTATATGACTGCTAGGCTATTAGATGCAGATGATAGTATGAAGCAATATCACTGTGAAGGCCCCAGACACTTGTCAACACAATCTTCATTTGTGTAATCCACAAGTAGTTTGCCTGCAGTCATGTAGAAAACATGTGTCAGCTGTGGTGCGTGTCATAAGTACTGTAATCTATAGTGTGTAAGACTAGATAGGTAGGGGTTCTAATCTCACTCCAACCCACTGTGTGTGTGCATGTGCATGTTCCCCCTGCAAAATAACTGAGAATCCCTCAGTAACTGTCATACTGCAATGGTTCTGCACTTTTTGGCCCTATAAGTTACTGCCAGCTTCCAAACTGCCCTCTTGTGCGAGGCCTGCTGATGTCATCTTCCTTAAGATTACCAGCTGCCATTGTACTGTCAGACTTAAGCCGTGGTGAGTGTGATAACTACAGTGATCTATAGTGTGTAAGACTACATAGATAGGGGTTCTAATCTCACTCCAAGCCACTGTGTGTGTGTGTGTGTGTGTGTGTGTGTGTGTGTGTGTGTGTGTGTGTGTGTGTGTGTGTATGTGTGTGCATCTCGGTATGACATAAATATGATCTCCTCATTAACTTTCTCATTACCTAGAATAAATGCATAGATGCTAAGTGCATCACTGGATTTTTTTAAAATTCAAGCCACTTCTTTTTTTATTATAAATTATTCATTTTCACACTAGGATACGCCTCGAGAATCAAATGAAGCCCAAAAAGTGGGAGACACACACAGACACACACATATATATATATATATATATATATATATTATATATATTTATATTATATATATATATATCCCCCTAAATATGTTTTCTCCTATTAAAGAAGTATTCAGCATATATGCCTTTTTCTGAAATAATAAGGAAAACCTTTCCACCAAGCTAACAACTTGCTTTAATTTTTTCCACTATCTCTCTCTATTGATTTATTACACATTCATACTCACCAAATGTCACTCCCAAGATCTTCAATGCCTTTCTTTTGAAATATATCCAATTTATTTATTTATTGTTTTCTCACCAAATCCCTTACACTTCATTTTGTTTAACTGCAGGCTAGTATTGTTAACAGCTTTTTGATCCTTATTACAACCTCATTATTCACTTATTTTTTTATTATTAGAACTAAACTAAACTATCCTTCCATCTCACACCTTGCCTCCCTCACTTAATACATGCATTTCTGTAGTACTGTATTTATTACTAACACAAATAGGCACACACTCATCAGGCATCCCTGTTTTATTCCTCTCTTAATACTTATTTTTTTACCCATCCATCCATTTATTATAACTTGCACCCATGAACTTCCATAACATTTCTTTATTATATTACTATTTTTCTCCTATACCATATAGCTCTAAAATCTGCCACCTTGTTTCACGGTCCATTTTATTAAATGCATTAGCTACATCACATCCAATCAGTCTTAATTCTTTAGAATATCATCTCTACTACTTATTTCACTGTAATTAACATTTCTTTCACCCCTCTTCCTTTTATATCACAAATCCCTTCTGCTACTACTCCTTAAAATACTTTCTCCATCATTTTATATAACATTTTCATAAATATTTTATACTCAGTATTCCCTAGTTTTATTGGCCTCCATTTTTATCTTTTCTTTAATTCTTTTTCCATATACATTTTATCACCCCACCACATGTCTTCTTCCATTATAACTTTCTTCATCCATTCATTTGATACATAATACCTTTCAAAAAAAACTTCTATTTCATAGTTATTCATTTCCTTATAATACTCTTAACTTATACCATCTAATCCTGGTACTGATTTATTCTTACATTGTTTCACCACCTTCTCTATTTCTTCTGTTGTTATATAATTTTCTAACAAAAATCCCTACTTTTCAATTTTTTTCACTTTCCATTCTTCTTGCCCACTCATTTCCTCTTTTGCATACATTTTCACTACAAAACATTCTACTGCCTCCATAATATATTTTTGTTTGTATTTTATATTTCCTTTGCATCCATTCTTCCTTCTCTCATTTCTACTTCTTTTCCAAACTAAGGGGAAACCTTTTCTTTCTTTCCTTTCTGAAAACAATCTTTATACATGTAACATCATTTTTACTTTTCCTCTATTCTTTTCATACATCTGTTTCTTTATTCACCTTATTTTCGTCAATTCTGTTTTCTATTTCTCTCACATAATTTTGTAAAATGTTTGTATAGATTTGTATTTCTTTATTTATTCTTCTTTCCACTTCTAAATATATTTTTATATTTCTGCTTATATACTACCCACCGCTGTGCCCAATTTTTATAAAATGGTCTAATTGCCATACGATCTTTCTATAACATTTCTTTCTTTCTTATCATGTCTTCCTCATTTTTAAACTCTGCAGTTATTCTCTTTATCCCTTTAGTCCTTTAATATATATCTGTCTTTTCCTATTCTAGCCCATACTGCTCTCTGATCTGAAAACTCTGTCATCTGTACTCCCACGTTATTACATTCATGTCTTTGGAATAAATTATATAATCAATTTCAGTCTTAAAAATCCTCTTTTATATGTACATCGTCTATTCTTTCGTACTTTTAAATCTCCATATTTTTATCAAATCCCTTAACATCGTAATATCCATTGTTATTCATCCCTTTTCTTTTCTCTGGCTACAGTCAATATCTCCCACCATTAATGTTGGCATGTTTACGAACACAAATATTTTTATTTCTTTAAACAACTGTCTTCTCACTGTCATATTAGTATATGCATAAATCACTATTACTCATATATTTTGTCTCATTCAAATATCACATATCACTACCCTTACTGGCACTATGATCTTTATTCTTATTTCTTCATTTTTTTTAAGAATTCTTCTTCCAGAACATGTCTCATTTCCAACCCAGCAAACAATTTGGCCATGTTCCCCATACTGCCTGTGTTCTTTTCTTCTTCTTTTTTACATCTGATATCTAGCAAGCAAAAAAACATTCATTTTTATTTTTTTACATTGTTCCACCACCAGAAAACCTGTTATGTCATATCTAATGCTATTCACATTTAATGTCAACATTCTTATATCATCTTTTTCCTTTCTTTATGTTTTACTTCCAAATCTTATTTTCCTGTTCATTCTTCTAAGTCTCTCACCAAATGATTTTTGAGTATCTTGATCTTGTTCTTCTCCTGTTCCAATTTCTCCTCTTCTTCCTCTTCACTTTTTAAAATTTCATATCTGCTCTCTTCTTGTGTATTAATAATCTCACTTTGAATTATTTCTTCTCTAATAACACCTTCATTCTTTAAACTCTCTTCGGTATCCGCCTCGCCCACACCACTTTTTCTTTCAACATCTTCTCTAATATTTCTACTGTTTATCATTCTTCAGAACATTCTTCTTCATCTAATCTTTTTTCTTCTAATATGGGGTAGTTGAACCAGAAATGTCCTAATTCTTTCATTTTCTACAAAAAGGTTTACTTTTTTTTTTTGTTTAATGACCCCTTTCCCTGCTTTGGTAACACCTCTGTTTGTTGCAATCTTGTACTAAATGATTTTTATCCCCACAGAAATAGTATGCTTTGGGTTGATACCAGTACCTAACAAATCATATTTTACCATTTACAATTATTGTATTTGAAACATGTTGAATTTTCCCATCTTTGGCAACTATTGCTACCCCACTCAGCAACCTCAGTCCATAAATTTCTTTCATTACTTATTTTTTTTATGTCATGCACTTTACTACATAGTTAAAAACACAATGTTAACTCATGCTCAACCATATCTGAAAGCCTAAACTGCATAGCTATTTTCTTTTTTTAGTTGAAGTCCTAAGCTCTGAAATAAAGTAATGTATGTGCTACTGAATTTCTTTTTTCAGTCTCAGTCATATTTTTTTCAACAAGTTAAACCTTTCAAATGTCAATTCACAAACAATTTCAGTCCCAGAATGAATTATTGCTATGTCTTTAATGTTAAATGTTAGTGGCAAAATAAATACTATCCATGATGTCATACCTGCTCAACCTGTCATCACTTTTATTTTTTATTCTTACTACTTGCCTTATTTTCTGTGGCTGTTGAAAAACTTTAACTGTTTATTTTCTCGCAGTTCCTTCTTACATTCTTCCTTGGTTTGCTACATCTGCATAACTTTTTCCTTCTCAAAACAAAAAAAAACTTATTGTAGAGGAAAATGCTGAAAGCTCACTACCTTGTCAGCAGGGAATACCCCCATTGTTTTCCCTTCACCAGCTGTTACTTGTGTTTTCAATCTTTCAGTTTCTTGTTATAACAAAAACCTGTTGCAGAGCTAAAGAGTAATTACTCAAGCTACACACATACTGCATCATTTTGTTAATCCATATGTGTGCTTTCATATGAGACTACATAGTTATTCTCTATCATGTGGTTTCTGAGGTATTTAAAAATATGAAAATGATGACAATATAAATAAATAGTATATGAATAGCAATTGATATATCTTTAGCAGCATCAGACAGAGGTCAAATATCATTGCAATTGTATTGCCCATTGTGCAAACTTTAAAATTATATATTTTATTAGCATCTATGTAGCATGGTTTTGGAATCATTTATGCAAATGTGAACAGGCATTATTAAATGCCTACAAGCATCAGTAGAATGTAACTTCAGAAACACCAAGAGGAATTACATGGCTGTAATGTGTTAACAGACTAATTACAATACATGGTAGTAGTAAATTCTAGCATTAAAGGAAAGAGAAAAGGAGCAGCAATCTTATGGAGAAGTTCTATTATAATTCCTAGAGCTATTGACTCATGATAATGGTATTATATATAAGGTTAATATTAAAACTTCCTAACTTTAGATTGAAGCATGTAACTCCAGTTGGCTTTTCATCATACAAAATATGTTGAATGTCCATGTCTGCAACTGTTTAAAACAATACAAAAAAATAAACATTAAGAGCTGCATTAGGAAAGCATTGACCATGCACATCCAAAATTTGCACTAAAATTAAATAGGTTGGGGGGAAATAAACCTAAATAGAGAGGAAAAAAAATAATTAAACAAATAATTTAGTACTCTATTTGGTACATGTCCTTTTGACTATAGTGGTGAGTTGTGAAAGATGAAATTTTTTTGATATATTCAAATATTTCTTTGTAAATTCTGGTTAATAAAGAAAACAAAAATCAGACAGGCATTTCCAAGAAAACAAAGTTGGGATGAAAGATACTCTAAATTATGCAATATTGTGAATATTGATTAGGAAACTGAGAATCATGGTACTTAATAACATATTTAAGATGACTATAGCATTTGGCAGTCTGGTAAAGAAGGTCACATGTTTTATAGGCAAATAAGAAATAAAACTGATAAATCAAGCTGTCGGGTTAAGCAAGATTAAGTTGCTAATGAAAAGTCAAAATAGGATATATTTAATAGCACAGGGATTAAATACTTGACAGTCCTAGTGGTGCTATGCGGTATTACAAGTAGCTCAAGCTGATAAAATTCTAGCCAGATATAATAAAATCAAAAGAAAAAACTTAGCTCAAGGAAATTAGTAAAGACCACTTTTATTAAAAATATATAAAATAAAATGAGACATACAAGCTTACATGAAACCCATTACTTGAGGAAGCACAAAGGTGTGAAACTTTGCATGTCTTGCGTTATTATTTCAATAAAAGTAGTTTTTACTGGCTTATTTGAGCCAGTTTTGCATTTTCTTGTCTTAGTAGAGCTTAAAGCATTAAAATCAGTTGACATTTATACTTAGAGCTCTGGGAGTCAATTCTGGGCTAAACTGGTGGTGTACCTGGTCAAATAAAATTCAGTGGATTCCCCTAAAGAGGTGTCTTCTGCTTTTACAATGCAGTGAAGGTCTGTATGCATTCTAACCCACAGAAACAAAGGATAGGGGAATCCAATGGATTTTATTTGACCACGTACTCTCCTGTTTGGTATCTACTTCTCTGAAGTCCAGGCCAACATGAAGGGATTCTAGCTGACAAAGTTTGCAGACGATTGCAAGTTGGGAGCTATTATCAACTCCCCAAGTGATGTTGACATCCTACAGAATGGCCTCACTGTGACCAATGACTGATGTCAGAACCATGGCTCAATGCCAAAAAATGTGTCGTCATCCCCTTTGGGAAAAACCTGATTCCCATGAATTATCACATTGATGATAGCCCACTGAACACAGAAGGTATTACAAGAGATCTGGTAGCACAGGTTGACAGCAACCTCTCTTTTGATCACCACATTGCCACTGTGGTCAGAAAGTCCTTCTATGTGGTACATCTCATTACTAAGGGTTTTGTATCCAGGAAGAAAGAGGTCATTGTCTCCCTCTACTCCTCTCTCATTAGGCCAATCATCGAGTACAATGCCCCATTTGGCATGTACCTCACTAGACACCTGCAACAACTGGAGAGGCTGCAAAAGTACCTTACAAAGAGGATCCTAGACCTGAAATACTTGTCCTATATGGACAGACTCAAAAAACTCCAACTATTCTCTATCTCATATCGACTACTTTGAGGCGATCTCTGCTTGACTTACAAAGCCATGTCTGACCCAGCTCTGTTGAAATGTTACCTCTAAAGAAATCCCAATCCCTCCAGACCACACACTCCAGAGACCTCAATCTCATTACCACAATTAACAGAACATGCTGGAGGGACAGGTTCATAACCTAGAGACTATCCATGCTATGGAACAGACTTCCCATACATGTCAAGCAGAGCACCTCACTGACCCTCTTCAAGAGGAATCTTGATGAGTGGATGAGAAACAGAAAATTCACCCCGGGATAACTCCAGTGGCTCTACTCGACAGAGGCACTGGGAACTAAGGTCAAGTGGCACTATGCAAGGGTAATCCTATGGCTAGGCTTCTGAAGGCCCAAGGGCCATTAACCTAGTAAACACCTATGAACCTATGATACTTACTAAAATTATTTTAAGAGGATTTAATTTTAGCATAGAACATGATGAAGTTTGGTTACAATTTTTGTCAGGGTCAAATAGATTAAGCAATTAAATAACCAAAAGAAAAAAAACTGAATCACCTATGCTGTGTAACTTTTAATGTTCTTTTGTTTGAACTGAGGCTTGTTTGAACTGAGTTGAAATGAGATGGGCTAGCAGCCACAACTCTGAGCTAAGATAACATATGACTGGAGGCTTCTGAGCTTCCCAAAAAACATAAGTTACCTGTTTTTTTTTTCTTTTTGCTTGATTATACTATTTACTGCACTTTTTATTGGGTTCTGCTTATTTGATATTGTATTTTAATACTATAAACTAAGCTGCACATTTGCACTCATTTCCGTGCCTTACTGTGCCTTTTAAATCATATTTTGCTGCTGTTTTCATTGTTGCAAAGCTTTTTTGCTATTTTCAATGTTTGCAAAGTAATTGTTGCTACTTTTCACTGTTTGCAAAGCATCTGTTCTGTTTGTTCTGTTTTCCCACCAAGCAGTGTTTTAAATATCAGATTTGTTTGCTGTTTAAAACATTTTTAGTGTCTCAATGCTGCTTTTCTGCTGTTTAAAACATTGTTTAGTGTTTATTGTCTAAATTAGTGTATCCAGTGGGTGTAGCATAGTCCAGGTACAGGTTTACTGTATATGGGTCTGTTTGTAGTGGCTGTTGTATTCTGAGCACATTTCCCAAACCATCTTTGATTGGAAGGTGTCCTTCTGCACCTTTGTGAGAGAGGTGTGCTGATTGGAACCTATCTGGTGAAGGGTGATTGATCTAGGATTTGGAGTAAGGAGGCTTAGTGGTTATTTTCATTTTTTTTTAATTTTTTTTTTTTTTAATTTTTAGCTTCTGGTATTTAAGCCCTGCATTTGAGCTGGTTTCTGCTGTTTGCACTGAGCTGAACTGAGCTGGGCTAGCAGCCACAACTCTGAAATGAGATACCAGATGACTGGAGACTTTTGAGCTTCACAAAAAAACATAACTTATCTGTTTTTTTTTTTTTGCTTAATTATACTATTTACAGCACATTTTATTGTTCAAAAGACATGCGTAAATGGGCATGCCTTTGTTGAAGTTTGAACGTCGAGCTGGCACCTCGGCGTTCATGAAAATCTACTTCCAATCATTAGCGGACCAGAGTTCCGCTGTGGCGACCCCTAACCGGGAAAAGCCGAAAGACAACAACAACAACAGCACATTTTATTGTGTTCTGCTTATTTGCTACTGTATTTAATACTGTAAACTAAACTGCACTGTCTGTACTGCATTTGTCTGCCTTCCTGTGCTTATTATATCATATTTTGTTGCTTTATTTGCTATCGCCAAGCTTTTTTTGCTATTTTTCACTGTTTGCCAAGTAATTGTTGCTACTTTTCACTGTTTGCAAAGCATCTGTTCTGTCTTACATAATTGAAAAGAAGCAGAAGAAGCCCTAACAAGAAAACCCCTAGCAAAGAAGAAACAACCTAACAAAGAAAAAGAACCCCAAACAATACCATAGAACTGAAAAAACCTACAAAATACAAGTTCTTGCTAATATTCAAACACTCAACCCAAAACAAACAAATGGACAAAAGCAAAAAAAAAAAAAAAAGGCTACCACAAATGCATAAAGTCGTGTAATACTGTAGACAGCAAAAAAACTGCAAAAAGGAAATGGTTGCAGGAATAAAAAATGCTGGGGAAGTCCATAAGAAAGGAGTACAGTAGCTATAAAATACACTCCAGTCAAGCAAAATAGAAGATATAAACACCTAAAACAAGAACAGCACTGATATAAAAAATACCAGTGCAAAAAACATTCACAAAAAGAAATACCTCCTGTAATGGAAAAACAATAATAAAGGGTTGGAAAACAAAACAAGCAAGCTGGGCAAGGTCAAACCCCCACCCCTTGTGCCACAACCACATCCTTAATTGAGCAAGTAAAGAGGGCATAGACAGAACCTTCTGAGCAAGAATCTCACTACAACGGGCAGCCCAAAGAAGTCTCTGAGCAGACACCAAGAGAAAATCTGCCCGAGCAACTGCTGGCATCCAGGCACAGCCATAATCCCTATACAAACATTTATCAAGTGTAATGGGAAACAAATGGGGCACTGAATACTTATGTTGAACATCTTCCCAAAAGCCAGGTAACCTATTACAGTGAAGAAAAACATGTCCTGCCATTTCCAAAGTCCCACAACCAGAATGTGGACATGACTGGGCCCCCACTGAATGAAAAACATATGAAGACTTCATTGGCAACTTATCAAGGGAACAATGCCACATAAAATCACTCCAATGGGGCAAAGAGGCATAAAGCCACCTACGCTGACTCCACCCCTGCAACCTCCCAAGGGAATAGTCCGGATATTGATTAATGGCATAGAAATGGGTCAAAAGAGAGGAACACCACTCTTGTCTAGAAGAAGGAAAAGCACCCAAGGTAACATGCAACCCCAAGCAACAAAGACTGGACTTCCCACAGCTCCCCGAGGGGACTCTCCAGGCACACTTCCCAGCCAAGCAAATTTGCCAAAACTGGCCAGACAAAGCTGGGAGCAAGTGACCAAGCAAAGAAATATCAGCAGCCTGCAAATGTCACAAAACAACAACAAGAAATAAAGTACAGAGAAAAAGAACAGGGTGGAGCAGGCTGACACCACCTGATGCAGGAGGAGAATATAAAATATCCCTCTGCACAAGTGCATAAGAGGTCCCCCAAAAGAAATGAAAAACTGCAGACAAAAAGACGGGAAGACTAAGAATGATGAAACAAATAAACATATATCAAAGTACCCCACAAAACACCATTCAACAAATCAACTTTTTTCAGAAAAGACAATGGGAAGGAGCACCAAAAAAACAATCACTGAAAAGCCTTATCAAGAAGACACTCACAAGGCTCCAGCACATAAGAAGGAGTACCAAAAGGCACACCCAAGAAGAAGAAGATAAACCTACCCAACACTAAGGAGTACACCAAAACCACCAAGGCTTAGGGAGACCCCCACCAAGGAAAAAAACTAAAGAAAAATACTACATGTAAGTCAGCAAAACAGCAGAAAACTCAGCAAGCACTGTCACATCATCTGCATAGGACAATAAATGAGGCAACAAAACACCAGAACAGGAAAAAGAAAAAGAAGATAAAGAAAAATGGGCCCTCACCTTAGAAAATACTGCACCCACCACCATTGTGCAGAGATAGCTGCTTAAAGGGCAGCCCTGATGCACACCATTCTTCATACCATCCTCTGCACCTAATCATCCATTCATCACAGGAACAATAACTGAAGAAGAGTAAATAGAGGAAAAGCACTTAAGAAAAAAAAGGACCAAATATAAAGGCTTTCAAAATGGCTAACAAGGCCCCATGGCTAACATTATCAAATGCCTTAGTAAGGTCACAAGAAAGCAGCAAAGCAGAAGGAGAGGAGTAAACATAAGAAGTAACATACTTCAGCAAAAGCAACAAATCCTGCTTAGGCCTATCTGAAATACCATAGACCCTGAGATCCAAAAGAAAATGCATCTTAGAATGAAGGTGCAACTATAAAACTTTACAAAACAACTTGTAATCAGTGTTGCACAAGGAAATAGGGTGCCATTTGGATAAGACCTTGTGGTCGCCCTTCTTCCAGAGAAACTTAAGGGCAATGCACAAAAAGTCAGGATGGGAAAACCAGTCATTAAACAACTGAACAAGTACTGACAATTGAACATCAGAAAGAGAGTGATAATTATATGAAAGCCCATCTCACCCTGGGGCAGAATCTACCATAAAAGAAGAAATGGCCCGATGAACCTCAAACAAGATAAAAGATGCATCAAGAGCAGTTCTAAAAGCAGCCAGCATCACCAGAATGGGCCATGATTCAGCAGGAGAAACCTTACCATCATATAAAGAACACAAAAAAGAATTAACTTCATGCAAAATACCATCCTTAGTAGTAACATCACCAGAAGAAGTTAGCAAACTATCGATAAAGGTCTCTGTCCTAAGCATTTGCTTGCCCACATAAGGAAGAAATTCCTCACCCCTACCCTTAAACGAGTGAAAAAAGTTCCAAAGAACTACCTTGACCCAAGTAATATTGTGCAGATGCAGCTCACAAAGATTCTGAAGAGCACTAGAGGGGTCCTGATGCACTGCAGGGTCCTGATGCACAGCTGATTGAAAATCAGCATACAAGGCATTAGAAGACTGCTTAAGCTGAAAACAATAAGGCCGGACAAACCAATTATAATGAACAACAAACTTCTCCTTAAAGGTCAACCACCATGAGGACAGAGAAGGAAAGAAATGCAACAGAGTAAAGTGATCATCCCATAATTCAGAAACAATCTCTTGCCAAGCAGGAGTAAAATTCCAGGGAGTGGTATATCTAAGCAAACCCTTACCCTTAGATAAAGTGAAGAAACACCAAAGGAAAATGACAAAAACATGGTGGTCAGTAAAGGTACAAAAGGCAAAGAGGAAGAAACTATAGCAAAGGTGGGAGAACAAAAACAATAATCAATACAGATGCGTGCAGTGCCATGAAAATAAGTAAAAGCATCAGTGCTACAGACAGTAAGGGAGGCCAGGAGTAAAATGTCCTTGCAACAACAAACACTAGAGTCTTGCCTAGATCTAGAATCCCATGGTATAACACCACAATTAAAGTCCCCCCAAAAAAGAATGGGTCAGTTAATAAGAAAATAAGACCATAAGAGCTGAAAAAATAAATGGTGTTCAGCTACAGAAATAAAGGTATAGACAATAACAAAATGTATAAAAGAATGCCTAGCCAATAAATCCACCACCAATGCCCTACCAGCTAAAACATGAACAACATCCCTAACCAACACCACCGATTATGATACAGAACCACAATGCCAGACCAGCAATCAGAACCCAAAGACCAAACCACCACCCCCACAAAACTTCTCATTGCAAACAAGAAGCAGAAGACATTTGACAACATCTAAAAAACAAATAATATGAGAAGAAAGGAAATAAACCCAAGAACGTATAGTCAGATGCCTAGATAAAGACACCATACCATTTATATTACAAAAAAAAAACCAGACAGGTCAGTCATCAGCAACCAGACTAGAATCATTATCCAAAGCCCTTTTAATGCATTTAAGCCTTAAAGACCTCTGTTTGGAACCTGAAATCTCTGACTGCAACTCAGGCAGATCAGAATTAACATCTGCCACAAAACCAGCATCCTCTGAGGAAACCAGCACCTTAATATTGGCATCTGTAGAAGAAGCAGCAGACACCCCATGCAACCCCCTATTGGAGTGTAACATTTCAGTCCTAGCAGGAACAGCATTAATATTAGGTGAAAGGGGAATCTCAGTAGAAAGGCCAGTAACTACAGGGCCTGGTAAGCTAATAGGCAAGGAACCCATCTCAGAATCCCCAGAAGGAGTTACAGGAACTGAAGCTGGTAAAGAAGGAGGTGGTGGGTCAGGAATGGAATCCACACCTGCAGCAAAGCAACATCAGCAGGCACAACACTAGAAGCTGGCTCAGAGCCAGTAGCAGGAAAAACAGTAGAGGCCTCAGCTGAAGGAAGACTGCAGGGGGCACAGCAGGGCAACCAAAGTCCCAGTGTGAACAGAAACACAAAAGACACCACTAGGGACAAACCCTAGCAAAATGCTCAGATGATCCACAATGAGTACATCTCCTAGAAGGACATGCAGACACCAAATGTGAGAATTTACAGCAAAAGAATCATGATTTAGGCTGTCCTACATATCTCAAAAATACTCCTCTGACCAGCCAATAAACAAATGCCAAGCAAATTGGAAACTCCAGTATCTAGCAGAAGTAAGGACACCCAGGCCTCCCAGGCAGGCCCCATCTCAAACATCATCAGTATCAGTATCAAAAGACTTTTTTCACAGAAAAAACATCTGCACAATGTGAGAGCAAAAACTCTCTAACATGAGCCTCAGTAACATAAATAGAGTGAAAATACAAAATAATTTTACACTTATAAAGAATATCTACTTTAGACAACACATAGTCAGACCAAGGCTTCTGAGAATAATGCTTAGAACAACTGGAAACAAAAGCAGAAGTAGCCTCTTGACTTTCAAAATAAACAGCAGCAAAAACATTCCTCCCCAGTGAATAATAGCACACAAAGACTGAACTGAAACAGACAAAGGCTTTAACAAAGAATTCCAAATAAACTTACAGGATAAAGGCTAACTTAAAGCAGATTTCAAACACACCAATGGTTTAGAAACAATCCTTGCCTGTCCATTAGACCCAAGTTGACTGCCATAAGCAGAAACTGACATTTTTACCACAACAGTATAGGATTTAGCTGTAGAAACAAGATTAGAGGCAACAGAAGCTACAGCACTAGTAGAAGTAGATGACTTCTCCACCGGGAGAGCTAAAACAGCAGACACTGAAGCAGTGGAAGTCTGAGAGCAATCCTGTAGTTCCATAGAATCAAACCAGTCAAGTAAAGTCAAATTATCAGCATCTTTCAAAACAGTAGAACATTCAATAGAGGTCTGAGAACCAGATAAAGAAGATACAGGTGAAAAAGACACAAACACTGTCTGAAGCCAAATAGAAACAGTAATAGTAGAAGCAGCAACAGGAGCCAAAACTCCTGCTGCAGAAATGGCCACCATCTTGTAGCACCTGGAAGTGAATGCAAGAACTTCCTAGGGCTTGGAATAAGCACCTTCACTGGTTCTTTTGATTTTCTTAAACTATTTTTTTTTAAGTTTTTAGTTTCTGGTATTTAAGCCTTGTGGTTGAGTCAGTTTCTACTTGTTTGCAAGTTTCGCAGCACTGCACACTGCCGCACAATTGTGCGCCATAGCCGAACAGATTTCAACAACTTTTCCCTTAAATACAGCTGTAGTACATTAGTGAAGTCTTCATTTTAGTGCATCTTCAGTCTAAGAAGTAATAATGAGCTGTCACCTATTAAACCACCACCCAAAAACCCCTTCAGAAATACCCATCTATAGAGCACCTCCTATATCAGTCCTGAAAACACCCCCTTTCTGATAATACTTCTTCAAACTTAACATTATGGACAGTTGGACTACCCTTGTTTCTCCTGCAAGCCTTGTTGACCTGGGTCACATGAGGCAGCGTAGCAACTACCTCATGTACACTGACAACCCTCTACAAATAACTCATTCTAGTACAGAGTGCACAAGATGCATCTACACCAAGAATCTTGAATCCCTGCTCTCTCGCACTCAAAACAGTAACACTGAAGAGGTTGTCAGCTCACCCACCACTACTCATGCACAAAGTACTACTACTCATACACATAGTACACATCCAATACATAATTCAACATATGAAGAGGTTCTCTCAAAAAACTTACCAAAACACCAGTGACCTCCAAAACAAAAGACTGCTACAACTAACTCAGTTCCCACACCACCCAAGACACATTGCAACACCAGTGTCTCTCGTACCAAACCCTTAAGGCGTAACACTCAAAAAACAAATTTTCTTGTCATTGAATACTCCATAGTGAGACACATGAATGTCCCACTCACCAGGTTAGATAAGGAGAAATTCATGGTCAGCTGCCTGTCTGGTGCCAGGATTCATCAGATCACACATGTACTCAGGTCTCTCGGCAACAATTACCATTATGACTGTCATAGCTCATGTTGGAGTGAATCACCTGAAATGTACCTCACGGGACTATATGAAGAGAGACATGATTGAGCTCTCCGAGTATGTGTCCCAGGCAGGTATGTCCCTAGCCTTGAGCAGCATATTACCCTCACCTAGAATGATGCTACAGTATAAACAAAAAATGATTGATTTCAATAATTGGCTTAGTTTCTGGTGTCATTCCAAGATAATCCAGTTCCTGTCTGCCTGGGAAGCCATGGTTGACAAACTCACAGCCATCTATCTCATGAACTGGTCACACACTATCAAAGTGGGTGACTCTACATCAACCAGCACACCTTTCACTAGTGGGGTGCCACAAGGGTCAATGCTGGGTCCCCTACTGTTTGCTATATACTTGTCAGAAGTTCAGGCCAAAACTAAGAGGCTGTGGCTGACCAAGTCTGTAGATAACTGCAAACTGGGTGCAATTATTGAATCTCCAAATTATGCCAGTATTCTTCAGGAGGGTTTGAATGACTGGATTCGTAGTCATAGTCATGGTCTCAAAGTGAATGCAAAGAAATGTATTATTATTCCCTTCAATAAAAGCAATGTCCCTTCACACTATAAAATTAACAACACTATCCTAAGTACCTACGAAATGGTAAGAGATCTGGGATCACAAGTAGACTGTGACCTTAGCTTTGACCACCATCTGTCTACTGTAGCAAGGAAGGCATTCTACATAACACACCTGATTAGCAAAGGCATTGCTTCTAGAGCAAAGGATGTTATAACCCCTCTATACTCATCACTAATCATGCCCATAAGGAGTATAACATCCCTTTTGGCATGTAACATACAAAGCACCTGCAGCAATTAGAGAGACCTCAGAGGTTTCTAACTAAGAAGATCAAGGGACTCCAGCACATGCCTTACACAGACTGACTAAAGTTCCTGTCACTGCACTCAGTATCATATAGACTTCTTAGGAGAGACTTATGCCTGCGTACAGAGCAATCTCTGACCCAAACCTTGTGAATGTGCTGAACATCCAAAAATCAAACGGGACTAGAGCTACCCATTCCAGGGACCTAAATGTAGCCTGCGACTTGAATAGGACATGAGGGATTGACAAATTTGTCTCCCAGCAACTGCTGCATCTTTGGAATAGGCTGCCAATTCATGTGAAGCAGAGCACCTCTATGACGCCATTCAAAAGGAACCTTGACGAGTGGACGATGCACCATAAATTATTACCAGGGATAGTGCCCACAACTTTCATTGGACATGGACAGTCATTACTAAATAGAATCCTGGGTATTGATTGGAGTATCTATGGTATTACATTGGAATGAAATGGCTAGACTTGAAATGACCTTTGGGTCGATAGCCTGGTAACCTCCTATGATTCTATGTATATGAGTATGTAGTGAATAACCATTGATTACATTTCTCAAACATTAAAACATCCAGCAACCTCACTGGCTATAACCTTCAGTACCAGTGAAAATAACATCAACAATGACTGAAAATGTAAACAAATGAGTTACACTTGTGATCACTAAAAAAATAACACAAACTATGCTTTTATGTGGTGGGCTTTTCTCCCCGCATTCCCTGTCATGGTGTTTTGTCCTCATTCCCCTAAAAATTAAGGAAACTAACTCCTTGGTCAAGTAGGTGGATAAAAACGAGAAAACTCCTAAATTATGTTAAAGTTGATCTATTGAAATTCGACCATAACATAATTCTATAAATTACACCAGTGACCAACATAACCCCAGTCTGAGTACATGATAAGTGTACACACTGATAAAACGCATAACACTAACGTGTGTGTGTGTGTGTGTGTGTGTGTGTGTGTGTGTGTGTGTGTGTGTGTGTGTGTGTGTGTTGCGTGTGTGTGTATATATATATATAGATATATATATATATACATATATATATATGTCTACTTCTAAATTTCAAAGTTTCAAAATGTCAACTTTCTCATGGTCGAGACAATAACATTGAAATTTTGAACTTTTGAAACTTCAAACGTTTAACTGAAGATTGCCATAAACATGGAACGGTATACTTACAATTTTCCTGGCTGTAGTGTGATCTCAGAGTTGGCATATTTAATTCTCAGGGGTGTGAGGGGTGCAGGGGGGATTGCCCCCTGCAAAAATGTAAAAAAAGATTTTTTTTATTGTATTTTTTTTTTTATTTAAATTTGAAAGTTTCGAAACTATGATCTTATGGTCTCGTGGTGTCAGCCATAAGAATGTTGATGTTTTGAAACTTTGAAATTTAGAAGTAGATCTATACATTATATATATATATCATTTTGAGTGAAAATTCAAAATATTGAAACTGAGTCTTTGACTTTTGCCCCCTCTGTAATCCCAGAGATAGTATATATAATTAGTGGGTGTAGTTTTTCAATATTTTGAGTTTTCAGCATTTTGGGTTCCAATATTTTGAGTTTGCAGTATCATAGCATAGATTCATATTTATTTTATTTGTTTTTATTTATTGACACTTTGTTGAACCGGCTAGTCCTACTTGGTTTCTTTTTATGGGAGAACCGAGATGGTATTCATACTGGCTCAGGGAAATTTGCCAAGTCACTAAGGAACTTCCTCTACTCTTTTCAGTAAGTACTATGGAATCTATAACACCCACCTGAGCTACCACCAGCTCAGGCAAATGGGGCCTTGTTTAACATCTCATCTGAAGGAAGGTGCACTCAGGGGTGCAGCACTCCATTTATGCTGCACTGCATTGTCAGTATTGGAAAATATAACCCAAGCATCTGATGTGGGAATAGAACCAATAGAACCCACAACCTTCTGAACAATGATGAGACTGGTACCTGTTGAGCCACTAAGACTGCCAAAATATATAAATATATAGATATTGATGTAGGGGTCCACTACCAAATTTCAAAATTTCAAAACATTGAACCTCTGATTACCGAAGCCCAGAGGATCGAAGTTTTGAAATATTGAAACTAAAAAAATATATATCCAAAATGTTAAAAGTTATAATTTTACATTTTTGCAGGGGAGCAAGTCCCCCTGCACCCCTCATGTGGGCAGCTGCACCCCACACACCCTCGGCTACTTAAATATACCGACTCTGAGTTCACACTACAGTGAAAAGAATGGTAAAGTTCCCGTTATGCACTGTATGGCAATCTCCATTGACGAGTTTCGATATTTCAAAACCTAATTCCTCTGGGCTTCGGTAGTCAGAGGTTCAATGTTTTGAAATTTCAAAATTTGGTAGTGGACCCAGATGTAGGTATATTTATTTATATTTATATCGTTACCCCCCCCGTATATATATATATATATATATATATATATATATATATATATATATATATGACAGAACAAATCCCAACCCAGAGCTACGAGCGTTGCAACTTGTAATGAGAATCAAGCTGATATGAAGCAGTTCAAATTCATGTAACAAAATGCAAATGAAACAGTCAATGGTGCTTCCAAATAAACACCCAAGTTGATACACCATAAAACGAATCAAGCTGATATGAAGCAGTTCAAATTCACGTAACAAAATGCAAATGAAACAGTCAATGGTGCTTCCAAATAAACACCCAAGTTGATACACCATAAAACGCAAGTTGATAAACCATAAAAAGATGATATGCCAGCCAGCAAGGCGTTGCCGAAACACTGAGGACAAAATCAATAACTTGAGCACAAACGCACTATTTCTGTTAATTATCAACTTGTAAGGTCATCCACACAGACCACCTGTCGAGCGGTTACAGAAACGCTATTGAAAACGATAACTGTAAACTTTATCAGCTCCGTCTCATAGGATCACTGTAGTAAAATCTCTGCATCGAACAAACACTTCATGCGAAGTACTGAGAACATAAACCATTCGGTTCTATGTTAAAAATAAAAACTCTTTATTTAAGGTAAGCGCTTTCGCGGTGTACCCACCGCTTCATCAGACAAAATAAGAATGAATAAAACACCTTTTTATACAATGTTAAAATCAAGTTAAAACAGATTATCATACCATTGGTTGAGGAATTCATCTCGTGGCAGCACTAAATTAACGAGTACATCCACCTTACTAAGTATGGCCGGAAGTTACGTCACGGTAAACAAAACCACTGCCGCATAAGATCAAAAAATAAAATTGATACACACTTGCAAAACTTTACAATAATCACCATATAAAAATATATAACTTATTGTTTAACTATATAACTAGTCAGCCAATTAATGGCAATTAAAACGTGCAATAGAAACAGCATAATAAAAACTCTTGGAAATATAAAAACTTTTAAAACTCTGTGCGACAACGCATAGAAATGAATCTAAAATGTTATGCACGATAGAGAAGACCTATTAAAAATATAAGATACAGAAGAAAGGTCATAGATTCAAAGTTACCAACCTGATTTGTAATGCTAAAAGAATATGAAAAACTGGAAATGTGTGACAACACTATGGGGTAAACGTAATGTAATAACTCAAGTGATACTAGCAGAATGGAAAGAACGGGTTTTGAAAGAACAACGAGATGTGGAAATTGTGCACAATGTCGTTATGTAGATGAGTCACACTACTTTAGACATCCGGAAAGTGGGAGACTCTGGGAACTAAGAGTCAATGCATCCTGCATGAGTCGCAATATAGTGTATGTAGCATATTGTACCACATGCTTCCGTTATTACATTGGAAAATCGAACCGTACACTAAGAGAACGGATCAGAGACCACTACTACTGTCACTCTAGACAAGACAATAGCAGCGCTCTAGCTAGACACATGCTTATACATGGTCCAACTCATCTATTCATGTTCCAGGTGCTCCATATAGAACTACCATCTATACGAGTTGGCAATCTAACCAACAGGACAGAGGATGCGGAACTTCGATGGATCCTCAGACTGGGTGCACATAGGGGCATGGGTCTCAACGACACTGTTTCACTCAAACCACATCTCAGAAATAGGAAACTACGTTAATTCCATCAGTTTCCTTTTATTTAGTTTCTTTGATAGCCCATTAGTTTACATCATAGCTTATATTACAGCTTATAGTATATCCTTTTGTTCATCCACTTGTTTACATCGGATACACGTATCAGTTGAGCCTATTTTTCTCTTTAACCACATCAATCTTTGCCATTTTTCTAAACTTTTCCTTGCTTCTTGCCAGATTGTTGCCTTCTATATGGCTTCACCATTTCATTTTTACTTGCACACCAGTTTGGCATAGTGACCACTCAGAGCTGTCATTTTCAATCCTTCTGTGCAACTGCTATTTCATGGTTTGACACACGTTTACCCCATAGTGTTGTCACACATTTCCAGTTTTTCATATTCTTTTAGCATTACAAATCAGGTTGGTAACTTTGAATCTATGACCTTTCTTCTGTATCTTATATCCTTAATAGGTCTTCTCTATCGTGCATAACATTTTAGATTCATTTCTATGCGCTGTCACATAGTGTTTTAAAAGCTTTTATATATTTTCAAGAGTTTTTACTATGTTGTTTCTATTGCACGTTTCAATTGCCATCAATTGGCTGACTAGTTAAATAGTTCAACAATAAGTTATATGTTTTTATATGATGATTTTTGTAAAGTTTTGCAAGTGTGCATCACTTTTATTTTTTGATATTCTTATGCGGCAGTGGTTATATTTACCGTGACGTAACTTCCGGCCATACTTAGTAAGGTGGATGTACTCGTTAATTCAATGCTGCTACGAGATGAATTTCTAAACCAATGGTATGATAATCTGTTTTTAACTTGGTTTTAACATTGTATAAAAGGTGTATCGTTCATTCTTATTTTGTCTGATGAAGCGGTGGGTACACCGCGAAAGCGCTTACCTTAAATAAAGAGTTTTTATTTTTAACATAGAACCGAATGGTTAATGCTCTCAACACTTCGCATGAAGTGTTTGTTTGATGCAGAGATTTTATTACAGTGATTCTATGAGACGGAGCTGATAAAGTTTACAGTTATCGTTTTTCAATAGCGTTTCTGTAACCGCTCGACAGGTGGTCTTTGTGGATGACTTTACAAGCAGATAGCTATTAGAAACAGTGCGTTTTTGCTCAAATTATTGATTTTGTCCTCGGTGTTTCGGCAACGCCTTGCTGGTTGGCATATTATCTTTTCAAGGTTTAGTAACCTGCGTTATATGGTGTATCAACTTGGATGTTCATTTGGAAGCACCATTGAATGTCTCATTTGCATTTTGTTGCGTGAATTTGAACTGTTTCATATCAGCTTGATTCGTTATATGGTGTATCAACTTGGATGTTCATTTGGAAGCACCATTGAATGTCTCATTTGCATTTTGTTGCGTGAATTTGAACTGTTTCATATCAACTTGATTTTCATTACAAGCTGCACCGCTTGTAGCTCTGGGTTGGGATTTGTTTTGTCATATCCATCTTGGGACTATCGCTTGGGTGTTACACATATATATATATATATATATATATATATATATATATATATATGACAGAGAGATGGATAGATAATTCCATATTTCACTTCAAGCATTGCTGCTCTGGACACATAGTTTATGTTCATTTATCTTCAGTGGTAAAGGCATGTCTTTCTTACGCCATCAAATCTGCACTGCTGCCTACCTTAATTGAATCTAATTACTGTGTAGTTTGCCAGCATCTTGCTTTATATTTCTGAAGCCTCCAGGTCAACATTTACATACAGTTGCATTTTGTCCCTTATAAGAGGGGAATGCCAGTCTCTCACCTCTGGTATGGCTTTATATTATTAATGTAAATAGCCAGTCAGAGACTTCTACATCACAGCCTTTGGAAGAGAAAACATTTATGTAATAGCACATCGAGATATGGTTACTTGAAAGCTGTGGGGTGAAGGCAGTATATGTTGGGGCTGTTATAGAATATGTATTATGGAGGCTAATATCCATGGTCCCACATTATGCTTCAGCCACAATTAGCTGACTAAATTAGCTAGAATAAGAAATGTGAACATAGTATATCTGTGACTAAAAAGGACTAATGAAATCTGCCTTAACTATAATGAATAATTCTTACTTTTAACTAATCATTTACTTCAAGTCTGTGGTGAAGGATAACTTCTCTCAAAGAAAAGCTGAAATGAATAGATCAGGGGGACCTGTCCCATTTTTGATGACTAAATTACTAGTAATTTGCATAGTTAGAAAACGACTCCTAGCAGAAGCACTTATCCATATTGTTACAGAGCTGAAACAATGACTTTTAAATAACTTTGCTTTGTTACAAGACTGAAAGGAGAACTTCAGAATGACACAAAGATGTGCTTTTAACTAAAAGCACACTGAAATTCCAAAATAACTTCAGAAAGAATATATTATTGTGTTAACTAGCAATCAATGCCAAATACAGAATTCTTGCAAATAAAGCAACTTCCTTGCATAGATAGCCTGAGCCTGGGCAAAGTTGCAAAGTTGCAAAATATTTCAGATGTCAGTCAGAAAAGCCTTTTGGTAAAATGGTTACATGGTAGCATTTAATCTTTTTTTGCTAGTTAGGCTACATTAGTTTTGATTCACATATTGAAAAAAAAAGCTAGCCTATGGAAATTAGAAAAATTAAATAAACAGATGTAGTTATAGAGAGATGTGCCTGGCTTTTTAGCCATACAAGTTAATACATTACAAGTGTAAGAGAGGTTTAGCTTTCCAAAGCTGTCTCCACCAGTGTCTTTTCAGTTAGATTAACCCAGTAACATTTTTGCTAAAACTCATTCCTGTGCAGTTAAGACAACCGTAACAAATGTCAGAGCTTAATTTTGTCCTTCACAGACCCTTATTTTATACAAATTCAGTCAAGGTTTCTTCTTTCACAATTCAGAATATTCATCTGTTTATTTTTATATGTCCCTCCCCCAAACAATTCTGCATTTTAACCTGTCTGTTATTTTGCCTCATTTTAATAAGTTTAGGATTCTGCCTGTTTATTTATCAGAAAGATGTAATTTTTTTTCTTTTCCTATCTTAGGCCTTTAGTCTGATTCTTAAATGCATTATTTCATAATTCATTAATCCCTTCTCTACATTTTTCACTTTCATCTTTTTCTTTCTGCTGTTGTGTCCATTTTCTGATGTGTTCTGTTAACAGACCCATGTCAGACCTAATATCTACATTACCCTGCATGGCAAATAAAGACTAGTACAATTCCTAGATTTGTTGTTGTCAAATGCAGAAATGGATTTCCATCCCCAAAATAGTCTACATTCTTGTGTCTTCACTCTGGGAATTTGATGGTCCATGAACAGAATCTTGTAAGAATTTTTTTATAGGCAAGAAGTGAATACAGTAATGATACAAGAAGGAAATGCATCATTTCACTCATACTGTAGCAGAACAGAAGGCTAATGGAATGATTGCAAGCCTCAGGAAAGCAGAAGAAATAGTGGGCTGAGGACAGCATGAATACAATGGAAATAATGTTGATATACACAAAACCTGATGGGGCACTTATAGTAAAATCTATCAGAACCAATCTAAACATAGGAATTCATACTGATCTATTCAAAGAAGTCATTACCCTGATGGAATGCCTAACCTGTAAGCGCATACTGCAGTGTGCTATCCATTCTAAAAACAATCACAGGTAATCTGGGTAGCGAAATTCATATTGATTTATTTAAAGGAGACTTTAACCTGATAGAATGTCTGAATTTGCAAGTGCATACTTTAATGTGATACCTATGGCAAAAATCAGAAACAATCCAGTCAGAGGAGTTCATACTGATTTACTGAACGGAGTTAGAATGTTTACACCTATAATTGCATACTGCAATGTGATATCCATCATAAAAAAATTAGAATCAATCTAGGTAGAGGAGTTTACACTGGTTTGCTCACAGAAGGCATTGCACTGATGGAATATCTAAAACTACATGGAGAAAATGCAGTGTGAATAAATGCAAATCATTTCATAAAGGTAACAAGTGAAGAGCTCCTAGCACTACTGACTCATTTTTAAATAAAGTAAGAGAAAAGGACAAATATGTATTGAAGTACTGAGGTATATAATTATCTTTCCTAAACTAGAGTTATGACAATGGCATGGCTCAGGGAACAATAAACATGATAACATAATCTTTAAAAGAAAATAAGTCAGAGGAACTAGAAGCCACAGTAGAATCTGCATGTCCTCCCCGCGGTCGAGTGGCATTCGAAAGACATGCGTGAATGGGAGTGCCTTTGTTGAAGGTTGGGCGTCGAGCTGGCACCTCAGCACCATAAAAATCTACTGCCACTCATTAGTGGACCGGAGTTCCGATGTGGCAACCCCTAACTGGGAAAAGCCGAAAGAAGAAGAACAACTAGAAGCCACAGGCAACATAATCCAAGGCAGTTTGTATTCACAAAGATAGTTCAATCCCAGTAAATTAGGTATATATTTTGTATATATCAGCAGTGTCAGTGGTGTGACAGGTAGTAAACTCACCTTTGGTGCAGAAGTCTTTAGGTTCCACTCTCACACTAGGTAGTTGGATTGCTACCACTGCAGTGCAGCATAAGGGAAGATGGCTGCACTCCTAACTGTGACATTCTTTGGATGAGACATTAAACTGACATCCCATCTGCTGCAGTCTATGGTATCTAAGATGGATGTAAAAAATCTCACAGCAGATATTGACACAAGTAGGAGAAGTTCCCTGATACCCTTGCCAAAATTCCCCCTAGCAATATAGATACTGCCTCACTTGTCCTCTGAAAACAGGCACTAACCTAGTGAGACTAAGCTGGTGAATGACAAACTTACAGGGATTTACCAGGAAAAAAAGAGAAGTTCTAAGATGCCCAGAGGAGACACAGCAGGTAAAATCAAGGATATTCTCCAAGATCAGGGAGAGCTGAGAATTTGCACTATACCCTCTGCCTGGACACACATATGCACAGCACACACACACACACACACACACACACACACATACACACACACACACACACACACACACACACACACACACACACACACACACACACACACACACACACACACACACGGACACACACACACGGACACACACACGGACACACACGGACACACACACACAGATCAGTGGCTCTTCCTCTAACCTGATCTCTTATCTCTGCTCATTGGCTGAACCCTGACACCCTCTGATATTTAGCAACACTGCACTGCATTTTTCACAGAACACCTGACTAGAAGGGATGTCAGTATTTCCTGAATAGTTACACCCTTTGACTCCTGCCTGAAAATTGGTATAAGCCAACCAAAAGCTGTACAGTGTAAAAGTATTCCAACTCAGCAGAGGATGGGAGATAACCAGACATCATTCTCATGTGACAATGGCCCAAAATCAGGAAGATTTTTTTTTAAATGTTGATAAAAATGACAGGCTTTGCACCAACATTCATTTTCTTACTAATAAGAAGTATGGGACTCTAATATCTATTATCACTGCAATTACTGATAGACTCAGTACACTGAGAGAAAATCAAAAATTTTATGAGGGTCAGGACAAACATAAGAAGTAAACTCAAGGACATTCTGGGGCAGTTAAGAATGTATTTTCAAATATGAACAGGAATCGGAACTCTGTACTGTACCGATTTTGGTGGTACATTTGTAGGAGTTCTTTTTCTCTTTTTTAAATCAATAGACCATCCATGGCAGTGCAGTAATGCCATGAAAGAAGTTAACATAACTTACCATACCTGATGAACTTTTTCATTTCAGCAGCTTATGTAATGCATCAGAGTCCTCTAGTCCACTTACAATATCAGATGAATCAGTCTTCATCAACTTCAAAAGAACAATATGGCACTGCAACTTTGAGATCACCTATTGGTCTATTTCACATTTATAGTTTCCAGGAAGTCTGTCCCTCATTGTTTCTACAATTGAGCCAATGGCAGACAGGAAAGTGGAGCTGTGTGAGCTCAAACTGGAACAGCAGTTTGGGAAGTTACAATCGGAATGTTCTGCTAAATGCAGAGCAACTGAAAACTATGGTGACTGAAGTGACAAGTGTGGGGCCCTATCACACCCATTTGGCTCAATCTGCCTTAGGCCGGCCCTGATAATAGTAAATGAGATTGTTAATTATATGCTCCATAGCATTACAGATCTGAATCAGAAGGTTGATTGGTCTGTAATTCCCAAGATCATTTGTAGGATTACCCTTGTGGAAGGTCAACCCCACATCAGTGTTCAAGGATTTAGGTACACAGCCTGTGACTAGACCTCAATTAAAAGATTTAAGGAGAGATTCATCAAGAACTTGACACTGTTTATTAAGCATCCAGGTATATTAGTAGGACCCATGGAGGAAGTGTTTTATTTTATTTTTTTTATTTTTATTTAGATTATACCTTAAGAACATGTTCGTTATTAATGATGTTACTCGGATGGTAAGGGAATCTGGGATGAGTGGTGTTAGGAGAGGTGATTCATGGGATAAGTTTGTAGAGAACTTATTTTCTAGTATATTTATGAGGTAATTTAGTTGCACTGGGTAAATCCTATTAAGGAGAAGTTTAGGGCAATGCTGAGTGCTATTCCTTTGTTTTCTAAATTAGCTAAAGAAGGATTTGTAGTTGTCCCTAGCTTCAGAATCTAATCTAAATGTATTGGTTGGTTTACTGAACCTTATAGAGCTGTTTTGTTTTTTTGGTAATATTTCATTGCATCCTCATTCTGAGGAGTTCTCATCTTACTGTACAGATTAAGTTTTTTTTCCTCTGGATATAAGTTTATTTATGTTGGTTGACCCAAGAGGGGGAATATATTTCCCGTGGTATTTGTCTCTTGGTGGTACTGCTATATCTATGCATTTGTATAAATATGCATAAAACTCCTTAGTGAAGTTGTCTGCTGTGTTAGTGTCAATGGCAGTGATATTGTTTGTAAATTCAAAGATTTCATCATCTAATGCATAATGCTTACCCTTTTGAAATTTTAAACTCACAAACATTGGATACAAGGGAGATGGTAATTCTGAGAGCAAATGTTATTAGTTTAAGGTCCAACTTAACTAGAAAAAAAGAGACTAGGTGCGTGAAACAGGTAGACGCAATATTAGTCATGACCAGATCCAGAATATTTTGATATCCTGTGGGTTCACTATTTCTTCCAGAGAATTCCTATTTACTCTAGCTTCTCTAATTCTTTAACAGCATTACCAAATATCTTTCAGCATATACTTAAACAACCTATTTTTCACAAGCCAGACTTTAACTGCTATACTTGACTTCCCAGATTTGCATTTCAGACAATGTGGATATTTTGCATCTGCACTTAATTTGTATTAGTTTAGCCTCTCATGATAACAGTTTACATATTTTGATCTATGCCTTGCTGTTACAATAGTATTTTAGGGTTCATGTTCTGGAAAACCATTATACCTTTCTCATGTGCTCCATATCTATAAAAACTATACTGTGGGTTATTTCACCTGTCCAGTACATAAGGTGGATGAACAATTAAAGAAATAAGACCACAGAAAGAATGCAGAAATCATGGAGAACCCACTTCAATTAAACATTTAGTACATCATTATGCCAAAGCCATTTATTTAGAAAGTCACAAGCAAGTCATTGGCTCCATGTAAAAGAATAGCGCCATTAATGGTCCACCATGGTGATAAACGAAAAAAAGTTTACTTTATTGTGATGATCTATGTAATACTACTCATCCTGAAACATTCTAAGTAATTAATCTTATGTTTATATTTGTTTTACCCCAAAGTGCTTGATGTAAGAGTCCATAGATTTTTTTTATAAGCATTCTCTTTTTTTTTGCAACTGTGTGCTCTCAAAAGATGATATTACCCTAAAGCTAGCTATTCTGACCATTCATTTAAAATAGAAGTACTCATTTATTTATTTCTGAATATTAGAGCAAAGTGCCAGCATCTTTTTTACAGGGATTCTATCTGGTTAGTGCTCTTTGCCCCCATTCTATCAAACTGTAAAGAGCCATTTGAACAGTTGCAAATATTGTTGAAAGTAATTTGCTTTTTATAAGGTTCAGTCTATGTTCACTCATCGAATGGAAAAAGCATCAAACGTCAAATTTCTTTGAACATGCTGTTCATCGAGCTGTTTGAGTAAGATCACATTACAGTAGGGATCAGGAAATTTGCCCTTTCTCCACTGAAGTACAATCTCGGAGTTGATATATATAATTAGTGGGGTTGTGGGGGGCACATACCCCCCATGAGGAGTTTTGCTGAATGGCATTTTTGATGTAATGCCATTTGGTGACTTTTCCATTGGATGACTAAACATAGACCCATAAGGTTTAAGAATTAGTTGATTATAGGAACTCTTCCCTCATTCATTCCCATAGTTAACTAACAGTGTTAAGTTTCCTGACATTCCAAATTCTTTCCACTCTGAATGACAATACACATTAACAGAGCTGGTAACTCCCAGAGGAGTATGAAAGGCAAAGAGTGCAGGACAGCACACATCTTGGTATGTGGTATTTTTGGGCTTCAAAAAAATCTTAACTGTGCTGTATAACACGCTGTAAGAATCATTAAGTCAAATTCTGAAAGAAAGTATTGTGAAATTTCATTTAAACCCAATATGGTGTACTCAGAGGAAACTGAACAGCATATAAACAGTACGCAGAGGGAAACCTGTCAGGTTTAACTATACATGTCTCATGAGGAATTATTTTGAAGGGATAAAAATATATTCTGGGATGCAGAAAAAAATGTGTTTTATGGTATCCATATGTAGCTATCTTGTAAAATCTGTAGGAAGGCAAACAAGAGCTAATCATTCTTATTTCACTCTTCCCAGTTTTCAATGTATCTGCCTTTAATTGTATTTTTATGCCAGTGTATCGCTCAAGCTTGGTATCTTTTCCAAAAACATTTTATTTGCAGTGTCTGCATAACCATTTTCCAGTGCATAATGCTATGCACAATTACAGAATGCAAACAATCATGACATTTGAAAATGCTGTAACTGTGTCTGCTTTGTGATATATTACAAACAGGTAACATGAGCTTTTGCTGCATAGTCTCAACCTGCATGGAGCTAGACTTTCAGGTGAGCTGAAGCATTGGCAATATAAATGAAAATGTTGTTTGATGCACACTTTTTTTCTATACTGAAGAATCAGAAAAAACTGTAAAGTATGGAATGCATTGACACATGTTGAATTATAGGATCCACTAGAAAACCTGAATTCTAAATGATTAATTAGTTCAGCATTGACGGAATATTTTTTTTTTCATATTATTACTATTTTTTTCTTATAATGTTTGAGAAACAATGAATATTTTTTCTTCATATTATTACTACTTTTATTCTTACAGTGTTTGAAACCCTCTAACCATCAGAACTATTTCTAACCTAACCACCTTTAAATGTTCCCTAAAAGAATACCTTACAAAATCTTGGACCTGCTCCTGTGCCAATCATGGCTGAACTTAGTCTCTATACTTCACTTAACCCTTTCAACCTAGATCACACTCATAATCTTCTCTAGCCTCCTACTCCACTCCTTTTGTTTTCTCATTACCTTACCTTATTTAATTGATCTCTGCACACCTTTCCTCTTTCTCTTTCCTCCCCACTCACCTAAGCTACCCGAAGACACCCTACCCTGCACTTTTGTTATAATCTCCTCCTCTCTATCATTCTTCCTTGTATAACCATAAGATGAACACCTCTCTCATACTAAGTCATCACTTAATTCAACTCACTGTTTCTAATCATGTAATCTCCGATACCTCTTCAAATACCTTATTAGAACTGGCTCAGGACTCATCCATCACATACTAATCTATGTAACAAATAATATGACTACTGAATTTTTCCTCACATATTTTCCAACTTATGTTATTGTTTTTATTGCACTCTATTATGAAACATATGCTTGTATGTTTTTCTCATTACATTTTTTTGGCTATGTTTTGTGGTGTAACATGATAATTAGTGATTTAAAATTTTGTATTTGCTGTTTTATAATGTAACATGATACTTTGTGATTGAAAATATCTGTACTTCATTTTTGAAATATTGTGATTGTGGAGCTTTTCTCCCCAGGCCTCCATTGGAAATAGGCGCTTTCTGGCCCAGTCGGACTTTCCTGGAAAACAAATGTCAAATAAATAATAAATAATACACTTTCTTATTGGCAGCCTCTGTGCATAAGTGACATGGAGGCCAGACTGGGGATAAATTTACATTTTTCCATCCTGTTGTCAGGGTTTGTTTGAATAGGGTCAAGGATGACATTGTTTTTACATGGATGGGGAGCCTACTGCATAGTGTGAGGATCCTTTGTACACTGATTCTGTATAAAAAGGGTAGCACACAATGCAAAAGTTGAGCTGCACTTGTTTCTATGTTTAGAAGAAACTGAAAGATCAAGACAACATACCAGATCCTGACCATGTTCTACTTCGAGTCACCATGCACTGAATGAAAGAAAACCCAAAAGAATGTGGTGCTGTCCATAGTGAGGTGAAGAAAGCAAACCCCTGAACAAAACAGCTTTAAAGGAGAACACAGAAACTGTCAACTTTTGCTATTGAGATGTAGTTTCCTTTTTTTTCACAACTTCAGGTCTCATTATTGCAAATAGAGAGCATGGCTGGAATCCCTAAGGGGAGCTTTGTCCTAATTGTTAAATTTTCTTTGAGTATCAGTTGATTCTCTACTGTTTTAAGATAGTTTCATTATTCCTGCCCTCAGAAAGCCATCTCTTAATGCTGGTAGTCTAAAGAACTATCATGTCATTTTAAACCATTACTTAGTAAGGCAGTTTGTGTATGTCCTATTTACTCTCTCACATCCTCTTTATTTCCTGATACTCTGGATTTAGATCTAGACATAGCAATGAGATAGCCGTAAATATCATCAAAAATATCATTCTAATGATGAAAAATCATCAGCTACAGTCTGTACTGATCCATCTTGGTCTCTGAACCACATCGGACAAAGCATGTATTGCAGTCTTGTTCAAATGACTGGTACATTCTTTTGGCATACTTCATCAATCCTTGACTTGATTCCCAGTCAGCATCTGTGCACTTCAAGTGTGTGGTGTTTGGTATCTTCTCTATTTCCAGGTTCCACATTGACAGTGGGGTGTTGGCATCATAGTTGTTTGTTGCTATTATGTTATCACTAAAAGAATCCATAAGTGGGAGAAGTACCTCTGCTCTAATGATATTCAGGTATAAGTCACATTTTACAGGAGTAACTGTCAGACTTCAATATCTAGATTCAGGCTTGGACTGAATGTAAACTCTGAAAACCCTTGAGTGTTTTTTTTTTATGCAGTACTAAAGCCATCACAGGCTGTATATCTTTCTCAAATAATAATCTAAAAAGTTCCTCTGAAATTTGTGCCAAAGGAACTAGATCTTGGAGTTAGAAAAATAGGTGTCAAGGGTACTAGATCTTGGAGTTACCCTTGATAACACAATATAATTTCAGAACCAGAGAAAGGCTCATCTGAAGTCATGATAGGTTTACTTGAGGAGTATAACTCAGATTTAGCCCCCTAATTCCCTCAGAATTATACTATTGTCCGTGCACTGGTGTCCCTTGTTAGGACTGTATCAGTACTACTCTGTACCTGAGGTTTTCAGATTCTGATTTTGTATGTAGACAGACAGTCAAAATGTCTGCAATCACAGTACTAAGCAGTTCATATTCCTTACAACATAATACACAGTAGTTACCCATTGCAGAACATCGCATCCTCAAGATGGTAAATCTACAATTTGCAGCAGATTTCCCTGAGGGGCTTTAGTGACAGTTTTCCACATTGTGGTTCATTTGTTGCAATTATTTGGATTGTGTGAGTGGTGGTACATTTACAGTTGCTATTTTCAATTTTCTCCACTGTGTTGTGACCATGGAGCTGGTAAAAATGTTTCCTTCCTTCCTTTTTATTGTTTTTGTTTTCGGGGTATGCTTTGCAATTATAAAAAGTTGATAATGTGTCACTGGTGAATGTTTCAATCAAACATTGGGAAACCCTTCAAAGTCCTTCATGACTCGAACTCTGTCATAGTGAAGGAGCTGTTGGTATCATATGCTTTGTCTCCCCACTTCCAGTCATCCATGGGGGGAAGATTTGGAAATGTCAAAGCGAGAAAACTTTGCCGAAATGTTTCTTTCTATGTGGAACGTCCTGCCTTCTCAAACTAACCTTATTGATTCTAAGGCCTTTTCCAACAGATCTTTGAAGTGTCAGCTGCAGATTTTTACCCAAGAGAGTGTGTTTCAAGTGTCCTTAAAGTAGCATTTGTTTAAATGTTGCAGAATGATTGTCGTTATAATATTGCGATATATAAGAAAAAGAGAATTGCGCACAGCTTTTTATTAAAATAAACTTTCTTGCAAAAGAAAAAAAAAGCAAATATAAAAGTCAATGATTACAGTATATTCTTAGAATAAAATTATAAACCCTGTAGCGAACAGACTATTCACAACTTGTGGACAAAAAGAGTCATCACATGGTTTAAGATGGAAAAGGATCTGAGTACCAAACAAAGATCTGGTGAGGGAGGTACACTGTTGGTGCCCAATAGCATATACAACATTAAGAAACAGTACAGGAACGAGATCAGCATTCAACATTCCTTTATATTAGGGCTATATTGGATAACTCCTGCAACTGTTAAAATGTTCAGTGTTGCTGGTTCATATACCTGCATCTAATGGAATGAATTAATAAGGTTCTTTTAACTGGCTGCTCAGTGAAGTGCAAGGGTGTTAGATCACATACAGTTTGACTGGAATTTTGCTAGATATAATGATCTGCAGAGAGGAATTCTTACAATGATCTGTAGAAAACAACAGAGAGGCATGAAAGATCTATACTGGTGTTCCAGATAAGATATGGAAGAACCACAAGCCATTAGTTGTGTGTGGGATATCCACTTTTATTTTTCTAAAACAGTTACATGAATTTAGAAAGCATTGTTTGCGGTGTACATTGTTCATGCATGTAAATACTTTGGAATACTTATAAGGAAGAAAAGAAGACAAATTGAAAAAAGAAGAGAATAAGTAAGGAGTTGTGAATGGACAGGGTAAGTACAAGTTTCTTATAAGGACCATACCTCTCAACTGCCAGATTTTTGCCTTAATATTTTTGGTCTGTCCCTCATAAAATGTGTGGGTTTCTGGCAAATCATTGAGGACTGAAGTCACTAAATAATGACATTCATTTGAGTTTCTGAATTAATAACCTTTGGAAAATGCATGCTAACAAATTTCCTGTTATTCTATCAACTTTCCAAATTTATAAGAGCAATATTTAAAATCTGTCCCTATTTTTTGGCCTTTGTCCCCCCATTACTGTAGTCTTTGTCCTGATTTCTTGTGTTAAGAGGTTGAGAGGTATGCTAAAGACTGGTGTTTGAAGCAGAACTTTAACTGTTTCATCTGACCGGAACTGTCACTCTCTTCAAAACAAAGTTGATCTGTAAACAAAAAAATAGAAAGAAAAGAAAACAGAAAAAATATTGACTATCAAACAGATGTTCTTCTCTTCTCTGAAACTGTAGTAAACTGCTTGTTACATACTAAAGTTAAATCACACTAGTTGGTTCAGTGCTTCAGAAATAACCACGGATTCAATATCAGAATTCTTTTAGTAAGCCACAGATTCAGTATCAGAATTATTTTAGTAAGCCACAAAGTCAGTATCAGAATTATTTTAGTAAGCCACAGATTCAGTGTCAGAATTCGTTTAGTGAGCCACAGATTCAGTGTCAGAATTCGTTTAGTGAGCCACAGATTCAGTATCAGAATTCTTATAGTAAATGAGTTTTTCTTGCAGCTCCAGAAAGCAGTGCTAGTGTTGCATTCCTACACCATCAGCAACTGTAGATCACACCCCCTAACAAATTGCACCTGCATTCACCTTATGCCATACACCAACTATGCTCTGATATGAAAATACACAGACAAAAACTGTAATCCTTAAATGACCTTGGACTCCACCCTACATTTGATAGCTTCACAACTTTCCCATCATCATGCAACAAATGTCTACAAGTGGGTAGGTATGACTGCAATTGATGCTGCATTATTGCGTCTTCCTTGAAAGGAATGGAGGTCAGACTGCAGAAGGGACTTGGATGGGCACATAGGCATATAGGGCTAGCTTTTGACTGAAGGTTGTGCCCTAGTGGAATGCCCAAGCATGATAGACAGGACTAGAGCAATTCAGTAAATAACACATGGAAGGTGCCTACAGAATTTGCACCCCATACAAGAGCTGCTGTCTCTGTGTTACACAGATGGACATTAAACCAGTGCAAATGATTTGTATAATGGATAGTATTTCAGAAATAACATACATAAAGCAGCACATTTTTAGTTAGTTAGCTTAACAGAGAGAGGAGTTTGTACCTGAGGAGCTGCTTTTTATGGATAAGCCTAGCATCTAGACTATTTTTAATGCTTATATATTATTCTGTCCACAGACAAGTTTTGCAGTGGATATTATAATGACTAGTTCTTTTTAGTCTTTAGATTCTTTGCTTAGGGAATGATTTTAACAGGTGGACTTCTTCCTTTGGGGAATGCCTGATTTATAGCTAACATTCTGACCAAGTAGCAGGCACATTTTTGAATATAAATGACCTACTGTTGTACAATTGCATTTTTGTAAATATTTTTTATTGATTAAAATGATATACAGAAATACATATCAATGCACCTAGAAATTCATGTAGTCTCCCACATTTATTATGTTTTTTAAACGTATCATATCTTTTGCATGAACTCCTTAATATTTGGAAAAAACAGAAAGATCAGATGTTACCACCCTCCTCCTCCTTGGACCCTCACTTCCATCCATCTTTTTCTAAGTAAAGGTAGAGTATGAATGATGCCAGTTAACTCATGCTGTACTTTTTAATTGCTCTTCCTTATTTGCCATTAGCATACATTCCACTTTTAAGTACTTCCTAATATTTTATTGGGGTTGTCATATAATAATGCCTCAAATTTTGCAAATCATTCTTTACTCTCTCCTACTCCACTCACCTTTATATTCCTTTACTACTTTTTTCACCACTTAATTTTTTCCTTGTCTTACCACTGGCTTGCCACTTTCCTATATTTCCAGTTCTTTGCCATGTGACTTTTTGGGTCTATATTACTACATCAAAAGAGCTTTACATCGAGAATTCATCAAGATTCACTTCTGTGAGTCACAGAATTTTTCTCATGGTTTGGAAGTAGTTGGCCAGCTCCACAACTTTACCCTTTTCCACACTATAATGCAATCTCAGAGTTGGTATATATAGTTAGAGGGACTCTGGGTGGTGCAGCCCCCCACATTGGGGGGTTTGTGGGGTGAAGCCCCCCACTTGGGTGGGTTTGATTTAGTGCAGTATGTGTTCCATTTTAGTATGGGGCAATTGTTTCATTGCCCTGGGAATAATTCCACAATTCACGGAAGTGAATTTCAACCATTTTGTGTCGATGGAGAGGTGTTTGACTTAAAGTTTTTTTGATGAAGTAATATAGACCCGACTTTTCATCTACCATAGGTTCATAGGTTGGTACTAGGCTATCAGCCCTAGGGCCTATACAAGCCTAGCCATAACAATTCCCTGGCTATTTCTTCCCACACTATTTACTTCCCTGGTCCCCTGTCTAGCAGGGCGACTGATGTGATGCCTGGGATGAATTTCCTTTCTCCCATCCAATCGTCAAGGTTCCTTTTGAAGAGGGCCAAGGAGGTGGTCTGCTTGACATGTATGGACAGTCTATTCCAGAGTCTGGGGAGTCCCTGGGTCAGGAACCTATCCCTCCAGCATGTTTTGTTTATTGTGATTACAAGGTTTAGATCCCTGGAGCATGTGGCTCTGAGGGATTGGGATTTCTTTAAGTGTAGCATGTCCAACAGCTCTGGGTTTGACATGGCCTTGTATGTTAAGCAAAGATTGCCTCTGAGTAGATGACATGCAACAGAGTATAGCTGGAGTTTTTTTTAAGGTGGTCAGCATAGGGCATCTGCTTCAGGCCTGTGATTCTTTCAGTGAGGTATTTCTGCAGCCTTTCCAGTTGTTGCAGATGTCTTGAGAGGTACATACCAAATGGGGCGTTGTATTCTATAATGGGTCTAATGAGGGATGAGTACAGTGGGCCAATGACCTTTTTTTTTCTGGATGAAAAGCCCTTAGTGATGAGGTGTGCCACATAGAAAGATTTCCTGACTGTTGTGGCGATGTGGTTATTGAAGGTAAGACCACTGTCCACCTGTGTCCCTAAGTCTCTTATCACACTTTTGGTGTTTAGTGTACTGCCACCTATGTTGTAATTCATGGGTACATGTTTTTTCCCAAAGGGGATAACTATACATTTCTTGGCATTGAGCTTGAGCCCATAGCTCTGGCACCAAGCATCTGTTTCTGTAAGGCCCTTTTTGTAAAGTATCCACATAATTTGGGGATTCAATAATGGCTCCCAGTTTGCAGTCATCTGCAAACTTTGTTTGCCAGAGTCCCTTAGTGTTGGCCTGTACTTCAGAGAAGTAGATGCCAAACAAGAGCGGTCCCAGGACTGAACCCTGAGGTACTCCACTTGTCACTTGTCTGGAGCTGGATTTGGAGTCAGCTACTTTTACAGTGTGGGTTCTGTCAGTAAGCCAGTTGGCAACCCATCGAGTGACGTAGGGATTAATGCCCAGCTTAGTAAGTTTATCTATGATTCCAGAGTGGGGGATGGTGTCAAAGGCCTTGGCGAGGTCCAGATAGGCTGTGTGGACTGCCTTACCCTCATCCACTGCTCTGGAGAATGATTCGAAGAAGTCAATCAGGTTCAGGAGACAAGATCTGTATTCTTAGCTTTGGAGAGTGTGTTTTTTACCTGTGTGGCTGTTATTACCGGAATTTGGCAATCTTCCGGTATTGAGATGGGCCCTTTAGGGGGTGAGAGGGGGGTGAAGTTGGCACTGAATCGATCTGCCAGGATATTGGCAATATCCTTGGGATAAGTATATTTAATGTCATTCTGTTGTAGCTCAGAGCAGATCTGAGCATTGCCATTTAGATTCTTGACATAGTTATAGAATGCCTTGTGGTTGTCTTTGGAATCTTTGGCAATTTTATTTTCGTAACTAACTTTGGAGGATTTTACGAGGGATCTCAGCTTCTTACTGAGGCTGGTAAGGGAATTTTTTGCATCGTGGGATTTTCCTCTTTTCTGCAACAGTTTCTTCCTTTTGTTGTAGTCTTCCTTACCTTCTATAGGTTGTCTCATTCTTGCTCAGATAACCCAAGTAAGCAACCCTTTCATGAATCCGTAAATCATTTTTGGAAAATGATTTACCATTCCTCCATAATGTTTTGTTTTGCGTATTCACTATCCCACAACATATAATGCTACTTTCTTGCCCTTCATTTGCCATACCCACAACACTATGCAATTTCATTTTGCCTTTGTTACAAAACATGATTGGCATACAATATAACATATGCATTTAAGGTATGTAAGATCCTTATTTGTTAGTCTCACAGTTTGCAGACACGTTTTATACCTGTATATCTCCAGGGCCATGATCCACTCCTTAACTCCCCATTCATATCCCATTTCATTCTCACACTTTCCTGCTCTTATCTACTATTTGCTGTACACATTAGATCTCAGTTCTTTTTGCACAGTCCTCCCACTACAACCCTAAGCAGCCCCTACAGCCTAGTCTGTACTCCTCTCCATTGTCAGGTCCATCTTCTTAGTTATATCATCACCGGTTTTGCTTTCCTCAAGTCTGGCAGATAATTCCAACTCTTTTGTTTCCAGCTACATACATTCCTCATACCTGAAACCTCCATGTTTTTTTCCACAGCCTGTGTGACACCAGTGTTTTTCAGCCTCACCACCCACTGCTTTCTTTCTTTCTTACCATATTCTACTTTTTTGAAGTTTTTAAAGATTTTTTATTAAATTTCACAATAGCGTGCATGCTATTAAGTGAAACATTATCTCCAGTATAGTAACTGCAAGGTTACTGTGAAATTAAGTTTCTTAATTAAATACTGAACAGAGAAAAATAAGGTAAACTAATTAATTAAATGTACTAATTAGCAGGAGATCTTCAACATTTTATAGTGATGCCCATGCGAGATGAAATAAAATGTGACTGTTAGGAACATGAGAAAATAGGAACAATACTGGGCAAGTAACCACAAAGATTATAAGATGCCTAGCCATATACATTTTTAAGGAGGCACTTAAATGTTCTTAATAACATAAAACAAATTAAGGTGATATACTGAAGCAGACATGGAAGCAGCTTCATATCTTCTCGGTTTATCCTGCATAGAATAATTAAGATTTTATCTCATACATAAAAAAAGAAAAGTATTGATACAAATAACAAAATATAATGATTGGGGAGAAGTATACTGGTGACTCTCGCTGTCTTTCTGTCCCATGAATAACCATTTCACCCAACTTTTCTGTGATCCTCTTTGTCTTTAGCTCATACTTCTCCACAAACCTCTCTATTGCCTGTTCCCCAGTCCCCTGTTCCCCTATGTCTCTTACTGCTCCACAGTGCATTTAATTTCTGTCAACTATGTCTTCACTTTTATCCTTCCTGCTCGCATGCCTTTAAATTAATATACCCCTAACAGTGTCTACTTCTTCATGTATAACTTTAGCCTGCCTAACAGTGTAAAACATTCAAAAATAGCATTCAATAATCTGAAAGACATCTGTGTTCCAAACACTACAGATGAACACGTATTTTTGCTTATCATGATTTTGTATCCGTTCCATATTCCATATAAGTTTCATTACAAAGCTACTCCCAACATTTTATTTATTTATTTATTTCAGCTTAATAAATTGGTAAGTGGACTGGTCAACAGACACATAGAAAGGATAATGAAAAATATTTTTCATTAATTACAGCCTTACAGTAGATGGACCCCACTCTGGGATAATTAATATTTCCCATTTAAACATTCTGTCATCTACTTCTTTTAGCTGTTTTCTACATCCCCACAATTGTTTTCCCATCAGCTTCCACTACATCATTAATTCCTTTACCTTTCTCATCACTATTTACTGCCATAATGTCCTGACCTCCTTTTGGGTGGCCACGGTGGTGCAGCGGTTAGCATTGCCACCTCACAGCAATAGGTTCTCTGGTTGGATCCTCGGCTGGGGTGCCTTCTGTGCAGAGTTTGCATGTTCTCCCTGTGGTCGCGTGGGTTTCCTGTGGGTGCTCTGGTTTCCTCCCACATCCCAAAGACAATGCTGTAGGTGGATCGGACACTCTAAATTGGCTCTAGGTGTGAGTGTGTGTGTGTGTATGTGCCTTCTGTGGAAGGTCGGGTGCCAGGCTGGCAACTCAACACTGTAAAACTCCACTGCCAATCATGAGCGGACAGGTGATCTGCTGTGGCGACCCCTAATTGGGAAAAGCCGAAAGAAGAAGAATGTCCTGACCTCCTTTGCCATCTTTTCATCTTCTGTCATCTGCATTATCTTTTCTGCTCCTTTTTGCCTTAATCCTTTCATCTGTTTACCATTCTAAGACACCTCTCTCTCCAAAGACTATATTTTGTTTTTTTTTTTTGTTTTTTTCCATGAAAGCCCATTTCAAAAGGATTCATTTTCCTAATAGTTTTCCACACCTAGTACACTGGAAGACATCTACTCTTTTCATTGTTTTGCATATTTTAGCTTCCTGCTCTACTTTACATATCTGTCATTGCCTTTTTTTGAACTTTTGCCTCCCCTTAGATTTTTACCAGTTTCCTGCTTCCACATAATATGCAGTTCCAAAGTACTATATGTACATATGTCAGGCAGGCCACCTGCACCTGAATCATTGAACTGATGTGAAATGGTGAACATTTCTGAATCTAAATGTTAATTATTACCCCATCCTCTGTTATTCTCACATTGCTGCATTAACATCAAATGATTCCACGATTCTGCTTCACTATGACAACAACATGCTCAGCCTTCCATAATCAGAATGCAGATTTTTTAAACTCTAGACACCCAATCTGTCAAGGGTTTGTTATTCAAAGAACTTACCAAAACTTAAAACTACATCCAAAGGCTTTACAGGATTAAGGCATACAAGTGATTGAATGCGATTGCCTGTACAACATCCTATTTATATCCTACATACTAATAGAAAGGACATTCTTTTATTATTATTTATGGCATAGGTTATGCAAATTAACACATTCTCTCTCATAGAAATGCAATACATAATATTAAATTAAACTGCCAGCAAACCAAGATGCACTCACTAGTTTTCCATTCTTCACTACATGTCCTTTTCCAATCTCTGTCTTTCATTATTTAAAAACAACATTAGCATCATTATGTCTCCTTCTATTTTCATTATCTGTTTAGTTGGGTCCCCTTCACTTACCTGAAAACCCAGATCATCCACATCCACTTCACCGAGATGAATACACCAACAACGCATAAGTCTGACATCCGGAACACCGACATTGCGACCCGAGGTAAGTAACCGCTTGGCCATCCTGATCCTGGTGAACTTTGCCCCTTACCCCAACGGTAGTGTGATCTTGGAGTTGGTATATTTAGTTAGGGGGGTGTGGGGGGCTTGGGTGGGTTCAGTTTATATATTTATTTATTATTATTTTTTTTTTAGGATGGCCAAGCGGTTACTTAACTCGGGTCGCAATGTCGGTGTTCCGGATGTCAGTCATCTACTTTGTCGGTGTATTCGTCTCAGTGAAGTGGATGTCGGCAATCTGGGTTGTCTGGTAAATGAAGTAGATCTGTTTAGGTACAGAGTCATATCTGGTTAACCAAATTACATTGTGCATTGCCAAAGTTAACTTGTACTACTGTCCTATTTTCCAATGTCTTCATTCAAAACCAATAAATCATTATTTTCCAGTCAACTTTTGTTAATTGATTTAACCTGCCTTTAAATCCAGTGTGTTACAGTAACTCAAGAACTATCCTGCACCATGAACCAACATGTTCAACTGTCTGTACACCTCAACCCCATTCAGTTTGTGTATGCAGCCTTTCCTTAATTTGTTAACTCCATTTACAGAAAGGATTCTGTACATTTTCCAAATGGTTTCCCATAGTTGATCGGTAAGTCCCACTCTGCCTCAAAGCACTGTCTTATTATAGCTATTTTTTTCTTTCTTGTTCTAGAAACATTGCTGGCTTTCTTTTTGTTGAAACTTTCTGGTAACTCAGGCCTGTTCTTCTTAGCTGTGCTAACTGCTCCCAGTTTATTGTCCTCCACCCCACCAGTTTTAAAACTACCATTTTCTGACTAATGGTTACTTATTATGCTGACTAATCCAGTCACTAACGCTAAACCTCCAAAGTAATCTGCACACAGCATCTTTCAATAATATAGACATTTTTCAAAAGCAACACCTTCCTTATTCATCTCCTTATATGCCTTTCTACTGTCTGGCTGGATGGTATTTCCATTGGAAATAAAAAAAAAATAATAATGTATACATCCTCACTTCCCACTGTACTCAAAAGTATATGGATACCACATGGATAAAAAAACATCAGAACAGGCAAAATTTAATAAAAGTATTTTCTTTATTAAATAGAAATAATTCCATCTTTTTATAAGTTCCTTCACTTTTCTTTAATATTTTGTACCAATTATCATCTATCATACTAACCTCGAAATAAATTCCAGATATCATTCTACAAGGCTTTCATTAGAAATCCTTTCATGAAAATATGTCTTTCATACCATATGGAGCGATATGAGTTCTCAGTGTTTTGTCAGAAAAGCACACATTTTAAGAGGAACAGACCAAAAACTATAAGGCAGAAATCTGGACATTCTGTAAAAATCTGTACAGTTGACAGGTATGCGTGGGAGTGTTAGTGTCTTCACATGTGTAATCTCCAAGGAGTTATGAGTAGTACTTATGTAGGTAAAGCAGTGTACTGCGGTGGTGGTGTTGCAGTAGCGTTGTCGCCTCACAGTTCCTTCATTGAAGGTTGTGCAAGCCAGTACGTAAAAATCTACTAACAATCATTAGCAGACCGGAGTTCCACTGTAGCGACCCCTAACTGGGAAAAGCTGAAATACGCAAACAAACTTATGTAGGTAAAGCATTTGCCACAGTCATTCTGGACAGATGAGAAATTTGAAGATAGTGTACTGTTTTTCCTGCAAATATTTTTGTCAGGGATGGCAAACAGAAATAGAAAGCAGTTTATAAGAAATTAGTATAATACAGAACTGAGCAATGAAATGTACACTTTGAACTTATATCCTGTGGCATCCAATGGAGGGTCTGCCTGCTATTCTAAACATCCATGGACGAGGCTACACAACACATAACTATGACAGTTCTGAGCAAAGCCATGTCTTTGCAGTGTTCATGCCTTGCTGTCAAAGTGTTTAAAACATTCTAGGTTTATGATTATATGGTATGCAGAGAAAAGCTGGCCTCTCCGAAATATACCTTAGGGCTGCTATAAACTGATTCTTTAAACTATGTGATCCACTGGTAACTTTGTCAAAAAATCATCTAGCTGTGACAGTTCATCTTAAAATGTTATAATTTAAGTTTTCCTATAAAAATAATCTAAAAACTTCACTAAAGATAAGTGGGAAAGTAGCACAAATAAGAATAAATTGCAGTTTATGATATATCTGATTTGAAGAATATTATTTATTGCTTCAGACTGAAAAAACAGGGCCAGACAGTAACATGAATAAAATTCAACTGAATTATACAGAACTATCACAAATGGATTATAAAGATGTCTTTCTTCCATCTATTTTCCAAGCTGTGATTTTGTTATATCTGAAACTTCACTGAATCAGTCCAGGAGAAAATAAACGTATGTGACATGAAGAAGATCCTGAAGAACAAATATGTTTTTTTTTTTTTATTCTGCAGTTTGAAGAGCTGCACTACAGAAAAACAAATGTCTGAAGTGTACCTAATTTTCCTTAGAGAAGAAAACATCCAGATGAAAAAGTAATGAAAATATACTGAAATAAGGGTTAGGACTAAAAAAAATGTATGATACTTTAGTGTTGCTAAAGCCTGTGAATGGCCATATGATTGCACATTTCTCCTATTGTCTATTAAAATGAGCAATATGAATATCTGACCATTGAGATGGTTCTGTTCTCAGATATGCCCTCTATAGGCAGCATCTACTAATTCCTAACTCATTTCACCCTGATTTAGTTACATATTCCTTTTTTGTGGAATCTATATGTCTTTTATGGCAGGTGAAAAATAGATATAAAAATAACATGATTGCTAAAACTTTACTGGCCTGTCCCTCTCACCTAATGCATAATCCCATTACATTTACACAATGCGATTAAGTATGATTCATATGCGCTGGCATGGTTATTGGTAGACAGTCAGACAGAATAAGGCAGGCAAAGTAGTATTACCTCCCCAGCCTAGCACTGCTCAAAGTCACTCCCCAACTGTTATGATTGGCACTGATGTTATAGTCTCCTGTACTGTACTTCCTGTCATCTCTCCTAGATCCTGTCCCACAAAATGCACCAACTGGTACTTCCTGCCCACCCTACTAACCAATGAATCCACCTGCTGACAGCTGTCTCCAGCCCCTACCCATCCTCTCCTGTCTGTTATATATATATATCCCTTGCCCGCCTCCTCTCATCTAGTCTATCAGCAGTTGATACATATGGCTTTCCATTTTCTACACTTACGCACATAATTGATTAAAGCCCCTGTCCACCACCACACAATCATATTGTCAGTAATCAAAGCCCCCGGTCTCCCCGCCAAACTATTGAAAGTGATTGGAGCAAAATGAACAGACTTTGCAATCTTCCACCTCCTGGAAAGAATTAGAGTAATTCCAAACCTCTGGTCTCACTCTTGGATGAGTTCACATTAACCATGTTACACCCACACTTATCCAGGGGGTAATCATACACTTATCTAAGGGGTAATCATACACTTTTCCAGGGGGTAACTGAAGTACTAACTTTTGGTTCCTATCTTAACATTATACCCTTAATCCTCCTTCCAAAGTCCATGTGGTGGTAATGCCCTTCCGTTTGTAAACTATATTGTACTGTGATGGTCCCTGTCTCATTCCAGGCCTGTACAAAGAGTTTCCCTGAAATGTATTGAGGTTATGATTTCATCTTAATATTTCAACAACTATTTTGATTTTTTTTCAGACATAACTGTTTAATATAATGCTTACATTGTAAATCAATGTAAGCACAAACTTGTTTGGCAAAGTAAACACCTTAATTAATCTGTTATGCATTAATTGTTATGTATCCAAGTTCTGACACATTTACAGCAGCACGTCTTTTCTACTAACATTGCTCAAAATTTATGTAGCACTCCATGCTTCTACATGTATTATAAAAAGATGTATATAAAAAATACATGTTCGTTGTTAAATGACCTATATTAACATGTGCTGTAAGGAATCAACAGACAACTTTGCCTCAACATGAACATAATGGGATCAACTCAAAGCTAGAAGACAGATAATTTGGGATGATACAGGCTGCTATATTAGTAACATGGAGTGTACTGTATGGTTAAAAAGCAAATGGTGAATGTCACTAGACTGTATTAAGTGAGAGGAAATTTATAAATTTGCTGTGCTTCCCCAATTCACAGAGGTGCTCACTGTTAAAGCAACCTGCCATTAATCAGCACTTTAGCACAGAGTCATGAAGACTTAGCTACACTGCGTCTGACTGTAGCTGATCTATAGGCATGAGTACTGCAAGAGTAAGAGCAGAAGGGTGGGAGGTTGTGGCCAGTGCCACCTCCCATCACCAGGTAAAGGAGGCACTATGTGCCATTGTACAGCTGCCACCTTCTGTAGACAACACAATGTACTAAGAAAGAAAAATGGCAGCTGTAGGATACTTTGGCCCACCAAGCACTACTTGTACTATAGCAAGAGCTGCTACATGTGAGTGCCTGGGCCCAGAAGTTTGGCATTTGTGGCTCCAATGTCACTAAAACCTTAGGGGTTAAGAGCAAAACACAAACCACAGTGGTTTAACAGACACAAGAAAACAACTGAGAGGCCCAAGCTCTGCTCACTTTATTTTACTTTCCTGTACAAGGCCACTTGCTGCATGCACAGTATAACACTAAACATTCACTAAACTGCACTCTTCTGGGGAAAAAATGCTGCTTACTTCCTTACTGGCTTATGACTAGTTCACATGTCTATTGCCAAGAATGGGAAAATGTCAGCAGTTGTGGTAACAGTTCCAGAGTTGAGTCATGGTGGATACACATCATGGTGGACAGGCAGGAAGTACAAGGCAACGAGTTTTTCAGTTGTGGAAATAATCACTTAGTTATCCCTGAGGCATTCATTTCTCAGTGTGCTATCTCACCCCTGCAGACACAAAGAAATAAGCAGCCATCAATGTTGGACCAGTTAGACCCAGTATTACAACTACTGTCCAAAGACTTTTAGACATTATAATATGAAATTTGTGTCAAAAGTAGGAAGCTCTACTACTAGAAATCCATATGTTGCAGTCATAGGATCATAGGAGATTACTAGGCTATCAACCCGGAGGTAATTTTAAGCCTAGCCATTTCAACCCAATGTAATGCCATAGAAGTACTAGTCAATACCCAAGATTGCATTTAGTGATGAGTCCCCATGTGCAGGAGAGTTGTGGGTACTATCCCTGGTAGGAATTTATGGTGCCCCATCCACTTATCCAGGTTCCTCCTGAACAGTGTCATAGACGTGCTCTGTTTCACATGAAATGGTAGCCTGTTCCAAAGACGTGGCAGTCACCGGGAGATAAATCTGTCCCTCCAGCATGTCCTATTTAAGTCACATGCCATATTAAAGTCCCTGGAATGGGTAGTACTAGACCCATTTGATTTATGGATATGCAGTAAGTTCATTAGGTTTGGGACTTCGGGTGCTCTATAGGCCAGGGATAAGTCTCCCGTAAGAAGTCTATATGATACAGAGTATAGTGACAGGGAATTTAGTTGGTCTGTATAAGGCACAAGCTGGACGCCCTTGATCTTCTTTGTAGAAACCTCTGAGGTCTCTCTAATTGCTGTAGGTGCTTAGTACGGTACATACCGAATGGGATCTTAAACTCAATTTTGGGCTGGATAAGTGCCGAGTATAAGGGGGTTATAACTTCTTTTGCTCTAAAGGTGAAACCTTTACTAATCAAGTGAGCTATGTGAAAAGCTTTCCTTACAACAGTAGACATGTAGTGCTCAAAGTTAAGGTCGGGGTCAAACTGTGATCCCAGGTCTCTTACCATTTCATAGTGTGAAGGGACATTGTTTGTGCTGACAGAAATAATGATGCATTTCTTTGCATTATGTTTGAGACCTTGACTAACACACCAGTCACCGGTATGTGTGAGTCCCTCCTGGAGTATACTGACATCATTTGGGGATTTAATGATTGCACCTAGTTGCAGTCATCTGCAAACTTGGTCAGCCACAACCCTTTAGTTTTGACCTGAACTTCTAAGAAGTATATACCAAACAGTAGGGGACCCAGCACTGACCCCTGTGGCACTCCACTAGTAACAAGTCTGCTGTTTGATGTAGAGTCACCCACTTTGATAGTGTGTGTCTGATTTGTGAGCCAGTTGGCAACCCATCTTACAACAAAGGGGTTTACATTCAGTTTGCTACGTTTATCAGTAGTGCCTGAGTGTAGGATTGTGTCGAAAGTCGTTGCGAAGTCAAGGTACACTGTGCGCACAGATTTGCCCTCATCAATGGCCTTGGTCACACTTTCAAAGAAATCCACCAGATTCAACAGGCAGGATCTGCCCTTCACGAAGCCAAATTGGGTAGGTTCCAGGGTTTGAAGGTTATCTATGTCTTTATTTTTGAGGTCCATAATGATATGTTCCATGGCCCTACAGATGAAGCTGGTCAGGCTTATGGATCTGTAATTCCCTGAGTTTGTTGCTAGGCCACCTTTGTGGAGGGGAATAACTGTAGCTGTTTTCTATTCTACATAAGCAAAGCCTGTGGTTAGGCTATGACTGAAAAGGGTACTTAGAGGTGATGCTAGTTCATGTTTTAGCCTGTTTAGAAGATAGCCTAGGAAGTCATCTGGTCTCATAGAGGCCATGTTCTATGCCTTAGACAGGGCTTTGAGGACCTACTCTTCAGATATGTAAGGTGGGGGGGGGGGTTGGAGGAGGATTTGTTGTAAGTTAGGAGGGGATAAGGGAGTGAAATTTTCACCAAACCTATCTGCTAGCAGGTTCACTATCTCTGTGGGGTCAGTGTATGTGTGTGATACCATTAGCCACTAGTTTTGTATATGCTTCGGTCCTACCCTTTAGGTTACGTACATAGTGTAAAAGGCCTTATGGTTATCCTTGGCAGTACTTGCTATGTTTCTCTCAAAGGAGCTCTTGAAGGATTTGGCAAGTTGTCTTATTTGCCTGTTAAGGCTGAAGAGGGTGCCTTCCATTGCTGGGTCCTTGTCTTTGTTTTCTTGGACAGCAACTTTTTATTGCAGAGTTTGTTGATGCTGGAAGTCCACCCTGTCAGCTTGATTTTATTTGGGGCTCTGGCTTTGATTCTATCTGGTACAGCCAAGTTTATACATTTATGCAAGTAAATGTACAGGGCTTTAGTGTATGCCATGGCATAGTTACCACTTTTAACTTGTGTTGGGACTTGGAATGCATTTATACCTTCACCTAGGAGGGTATAGTTTGCCTTGGTGAGGTTTTTTAGTCTGATTTCATCCTTTGTGACTTCTGGTGTTACTGTCAGCTTGAAGGTGACTGATTTGTGGTCAGATTTAACTAATGAGGGTCTGACAGTTGCTGCAGTGCATCTGTTTGTCATGTTAATGAGGAGCAGATCTAATACGTTTGTCCATCTTGTCAGGGTATGGACAATTTGCTCCAGGGTATTTGAATTCACAAAGTCAATGAACTTTTATGCTAGCGAGTTTGGGCTAGAGTATGCTTCCCAGATGATGGTGGGATAACTGAAATCCCCCATAACTAGTGTGCTCGGTAAAATGTGGATTGTCTTCAGTTTGGTTAATTAGGCTTCATGGATGTCATGACCCATGGAGTGGAATCTATAACTGACTAGAACTTGAATAGGGGTCTTACCTACCATAACCTGGACCTAGAGTAATTCCATGGAGTTATCCGGTCTAACTAGACATGAGGTGACTTTATGTCTAATATAGACTGAAACACCACCTCCTTTGGTTTTCACACATTCATTTTGCAGTTTAAAGGTGTGGAAGGCATTGTAGCCTTGCAGGGCCAGGGTAGTCTCTGAAGCCTTGAAGCAGGTTTCTGTGACTGCACAGATATCTACATCTTCTAGTGATAGAAGTGCTTCCAGGTAGTGCAGTATTTGGTTTAAGCTCCTAGTGTTTAGCAGCATGACCCTTATTTTGTACTGATTGGTTAATTTCACATCAGTAATGTTGGTTTCAAGACCTTGCCTAAAAAGGCACTATGGAGAAGGCAAGAGCATTTGCCAGCAACTGAAAGCCTAGGGGTGCTAGGTGCAAACCTTCTCTGGCAGAGCAGTGAGGTTTGTCAACCATGGCTTCCCAGGCAGACAGGAACTGGATCCTCTTGGAATGAGACCAAAACTAAGCAAATAATTGAAATCAATCATTTTTTGTTTATACTGTGACACTGTTCTAGATGAGGGTATTACGCTTCTCACGGCTAGGGACATACCTGCCTGGGTTACATACTCAGAGAGCTCGACCATGTCTCTCTTCACATAGTCCAGTGAGGTACATCTCAGGTCATTCACACCAACATTAACTATGAGAGTCATAACGGTACTTGTTGCTGAGAGACCTGAGTGTATGAGTGATTTGGTGAATCCTGGCACCAGACAAACAGCTGACAGTGACTTTCTCCTTGTCCAATCTGGTGTGTGGGACATCCGTGTGTCTCACTACTGAGTTTCCAATTACAAGAAAACTTGTTTTTTGAGTGTTATGCTTTACAGGCTTGGTGGATGAGACACTGATGTTGTTATGTGTCATGGGTTCTTTGGAGACTGTGTTAGTGTAGCAGACTTGTGTTTTGGAGATCTCTGGTGTTTTGGTAAGTTTTTTGAGAGAACCTCTGCTTATGTGGATTTACGTGTTTAATGCGTACTATGTATATGAGTAGTGGTATGTGTACGAATAGTGGTACTATGTGAATATGTAGTGGTGGGTGAGTTGACAGCCTTCTCTGTGTTACTGTTTTGAGTGAGAGAAACCATAGATTCAAGATTCTTGGTGTAAATACATCTCTTGCACTCTGTACTAGACTGCATTATTAGTACATGGTTGTTTGTGTACATGAGGCAATTGCTACACTGCCTCAAGAGACCCAAGTCAACAAGGTTGGTAGGAGAAACAAGGGTAGTCCAACTGTCCATAATACTAGGTTGAAGACAGTTGTCACTAGGGGTGGCTTTTCAGAAATGATCACGGAGGAGCTCAGTGAATGGATATTTCTGCCTGGGTTTTAAGGGAAAATTTGTTGAATTTGGCTGTCCAGCTTTGGCACACAAATGACAGTGCACGGTGCTGAGCGAAGTGCAAACAAGCAGAAACCTTCTCAGATGCAGAGTCTAAATACCAGAAGCTAAAACTTGAAAAAAAAACCTCTAACAAAATTCAAAAGGACGAATGAGGATGCATATTCCAAGCCCTAGACTGGCCTCCCTTTACCAGTCAGGTGCCAATCAAACACAATTCTCTCATAAAAGTGCAGATAGCCCCCTTCCAATCCAAGATGGCTGGAAAAACATGCTCACAACAAATGAACCACTAGAAACAGTTCCAGAAGCAGCAGGCCTGGATCTGGACTATACTACAGCTACTAGCTGCCCTAGTTTCAGTGGGAAATACTAAACAATATTTAACACAGCAGAAAAATAGCAGTGAGACACTAAAAAACATTTAAAACAGCAGAAAATCAACTAGGGAGCTCTAAGGAATGATTTAAACAGTTAACAAATCAATTAATTATGTAACGCTTGGTGGGAAAACCAGAGCAGGCAGAACAGATAGCTTTAACACAGTGATAAAATACCAGTAAATACTTAGCAAACAGTGGAAACTACAAAAAAGTTTGCTAAACAGTGAAAACAGCAATAAAATTTGTTTTTACAGGCACAGTGCAGCAGGCAATTGCAGTATAGCAGAGTATTTTATTACACAGTAAACAAATACAGTATAAAGGTAGGTGGCAGGCAATAAAAAGTGCAGTAAATAGTATAAATAAGTAAAGAAAAGCCAACTTATGGTTTTTGAAAGCTCAGTAGCCTCTGGTCATCTGGTATCTCAGCTCAGAGTTGTGGCTGGTAGGCTACCGCAGTTCAGCTCGGTACAAACAAGTAGAAACCTGTTCAGATGCAGGGCCTTAATACCAGAAGTTAAAACTTGAAAAAAACTCTAACAAAATTCAAAAGGACCAATGAGGATGCTTATTCCAAGCCCTAGACTGGCCTCCCTTTACCAGTCAGGTGCGAATCAAACACAAATCTCTCACAAAAGTGCAGATAGGCCCCTTCCAATCCAAGATAGCCTGAAAAACTATGGAAGAAAATCCTGATCTGGATAAGGAGGTCCAAAAATGGAAGATTCTGAGTCTCGGAAGTAACCTTATTAATTCACTTTCCATAGTCCACTTCAAATCTGGTTACTTTTCCATTTATAATTCTGTGGCATTCACACCACAATTAGGCTGTTACTGCTGCTCTTGTATTTTTGTATTCTGTATCTAAGAAGAGCAGGTGTTTCAATTGCCCCTTATACACACACACACACACACACACACACACACACACACACACACACACACACACACACACACACACACACACACACACACACACACACACACACACACACACACACACACACACACACACTCTAGCCCTTCATTTTCTCATTTTATCCAGCCCTGAATTTCTTCATCTTGTATGTTATGTTGAGTTATAAGAAAACAATTAACACTGATGTCAGCACAGTTTAGATATGACATACTTGTTCTTCATGCAGGAACTAATGATTTGAGATACACCCCTCTTAACCATATGGAAAATACTATCCTAGATAGGATAGAGTGCCTAGAAAGTTTAAATGTGGAGTTTGTCCTTAGTGAAATCATTCCATTAACCTTGTGTACTGACTACATATTTCATAAAGCACATACCTTTAAGATTTGGTTAAGACAGATGCACTTGTGTATAACATCAAGCTTATTACTTACTGGGAAGAATGTATTTATAACTGGAAAATGCTTGTTAGGGAAGGGTCACATCTTAATCTGTATGGTGTCACTTACATTGTCAGTAAAATTTTGGAAATTGTTTTTATATGACAAACTAGTAAACCAGATAAAAGTGGCAGACCTCTTGATAGAACTATCAACTGTTTATTTTGCAGTGCATGAAGCATGAGTAACATATTTGTTGAACTTACTTGCCTAATAGCTAAAGAAGTTTTCTAATTATTGGTATCACTGAATCATGGAACTCCACTTATTTTCATGTAAAAGACTTCATCAAATATGAATGCCTAAGGGTAAAATTTAATGGTGGAGAAGTGACTTTATGGGTATACAAAAGCTTGCTTTCATGTCTTGTAAAAGCTGCAATGATTTATGCAACAATTGTTATAAAAATCTTGGATCCTAATCACAATAATATCATCTACATAGTTTTAAGCTATCATACTCCAAGTATGTTTATTAGAGAGCACTGGGATTACTTGAAAAATTTAGTAAATTGCTTTGAGAATAAGAAAACTATTTCACTTTTAGGTGACCTTAATTACCCTGACATAGTGCAACTCCATGTCAACTAACTCATGTTTTGAGTTAACATTATCTCTTTTTATGGACTAACACAATTGGTTTCTAGTAACATGTGGGACAATAATATTTTAGATCTAATCATAGCTGATATTCCACATAAAATACAAGGCTTAAGAGTGATATGTCCCCTGCATTGTTCTCACTATAGAACTAAATGTAAGCAGTGCCTTTCATAGTAAAATTTATACTGTATGTCAAACAGATTATTGTAAACCTTTTTACTTACATTTCCAATGCAGACTGGTCTTACATATTAAATCTCTCAGAGTAAGAAATACGGGTACTCTTTGTCCCCTATTGAGTAGCTGTGTTAATGAATCTGTTTGTTTAGAAAATGTTAACAATCCATTTCCTGCATGGGGGAATAAGTCTGTCATAAGGTAATACAGAAAGAAAAAAAAAGACACCTCAAAACCCAACAAGGTTTCCTACTATTGTAAATAAGAAATCTTTAACTCAACTTGTAAAAAATTAAAATCAGAAATAATATCAGCTGAGATTCACTACGAAAATAAATTGATTAGTAAATCCATAAATAGAAAAAGCATTTTACAACTATATTAACTCATTGGCTATCCTCCGTGGTACAGCATAGCGGTGTTGCCTCACAGCAATAGGTTCTCCTGTTCGATTCACGGCTGGAGTGCCTTCTGTGTGGAGTCTGCATGTCCTCCCCGCGGTCGAGTGGCCTCCGAAAGACATGCGTGAAGGGGCGTGCCTTCGCTAAAGTTTGAGCATCGGGCTGGCAACTCAGCACCATAAAAAATCTACTGCCAATTATTAGCGGACTGGAGTTCCACTGTGGTGACCCCTAACTCATTGGCTACAAGGGCATCATCTATTGAAGTTATTTTGAATAATGATGTAATATTAACTGATGCTTATACTATAGGCTGTTGAATAATGATGTAATATTACCTGATGGTTATACTACAGGCTACTGAATAATGATGTAATATTGCCTGATGCTTATTCTACAGTCTGTTGAATAATGATGTAATATTAACTGATGCTTATACTATAGGCTGTTGAATAATGATGCAATACTACCTGATGCTTATACCACAGGCTGTAGATTAATGATGTAATATTGCCTGATGCTTATAAAATAGGCTGTTGAATAATGATGTAATATTAACTGATGCTTATACTATAGGCTGTTGAATAATGATGTAATACTACCTGATGCTTATACCACAGGCTGTAGATTAATGATGTAATATTGCCTGATGCTTATAAAATAGGCTGTTGAATAATGATGTAATATTAACTGATGCTTATACAATAGGCTGTTGAATAATGATGTAATATTAACTGATACTTATACTCTAGGTTGTTGAATAATGATGTAATATTACCTGATGCTTATACTACAGGCTGTTGAATAATGCTGTAATATTACCTGATGCTCATACCACAGCCTGTTGAATAATGATGTAATATTAACCGATGCTTATAATACAGCATGTGAGCTTAATAAATATTATTCTACTGTAAGTCAAAATTGTGGTTCTTCTGGTCCGATTACAGAAGAAATAAACTTTTACAGGGTCTTGTCCTCTTTTTTTTCAGATTCCTTTACTAGGAATTTCTTCTCCAAATCTAAGAAAATGTCATCTATGTGTCCAGATAAAATATCTAGTGCCTCCTACTAGAAACAGATTCTTATACTCATTTTATGATTTTTTTTAATAAATTACTGTTAAACTGCATCATAGCTTATAATTGGAAGCTATCCTGTATTATCCCTGTACATAAAAAGGACAGGAAAGATATCATTAGTAATTTTAGACCTATTAGTTTGACATCTCAGGTAGGTAAGTGCTTTGAAAGATGTCTACTAGAACTAATACATAACTTCACATTAACAGATTGTATAGTGCCCAACACAGTTTCCTAAAGGAAACATCTACTATGACTAACTTAGTATGCTTAAGTGATCAAATAACAATGGCTCTGGATATGAGTTTGTCTCCAGGCATGATGTTTTAGACCTGGTCAAAGTCTTTGACTGTCTGTCATTCTAGTTCATTCACAAACACTTACTTGAATCTAACATTAGCTGATTAACTGTTGTATTGTTAGATAGATATGAACTGGTTAGCTGACAAACAGCACTTTGTGAAGATACATAAACTAATATTATGTCAGTATGGTATGTTTTCATTTATATAAATGAATGATTGCCTATACCATAATTGATAATTTAATAAAGATGTTTCTTGTTTAAAAAAAAAGTTTATTCAGATTTTCTGCTTGTAACATCTGGTGCTCCTCAAGGATTGATTTTAGGCCCAATGCAGTTTAACCTTTTTTTTCTAGTATTTCAAGCAACACCCAATTTTCGGTCCAAATATATCCCAATGATTGCAATTTTTTTTTTTTTAATAAAAAATAAATCTGACGCCAATAATCTTAATGAATTCCTGTGTATGATTAGTAAGTAGTAGGCACAAGATACTGAACTAAAATTTATCCTGGATAACTGCAAAATCATGTGTTTCTCAAATGAAATTCTCATCTGTTTGACAGGCTTATTAATAAAAGAGGCTAAGAAATATAAAGAATTTAGCAATACTAGTGCATCTGATTCATCATTTAACTATCATGTCAGGGCTATCAGTACTAAAGCAATGAAATATATGGGTTACTTTAAGAAATCTTTCAAGTAGACACAAGAAATGCTTGGTTATGGTGTATATAACTTACAACAGTTACATTATTGAGTATAATAACATATTTTACACATACACTAAACCTCAATTAAGAGTTTTAGAAGATGTCCAGAGAAAATATATAGAGAATTCTATCATTAAGATTCTTAGATTACATGGCTAGATGGAACACTTTCTGCTACAGGCACATTTGGGATAAACTGATACTGACATATAAAATATTTAATGATAGCTAAGTATGAAATACAAGTCTTTAGCTGTCCAAAGACTTTTAGGCACTACAATATGAAACTTGTGTCAAAATTAGGAAGCTACTGTGCTAGGAATTCATATGTTATGGTAACAATGACAAAACGTTGGAATAAGATGCTGCTGTGGATATGGTGGTCCAAAAATCTGGAGACTTTTAAATCAAACTTAAGATGCTTGAGCTGATGACAAAGCATTTGAACCATTTCTTGAAAACTCAATGTTCCTTGATGGCTGTGAGGCCTGAAGGCTGTGATCAAACTAATTAACTATTAAATACACATGAAATGTAATAGTTATGTGTAAGAGAGCTGAAATATACACAGTAAGAAAAACTTTAAAGTAGGTATACAATACCTTCATAAAACAATAACTCTCTCTGGAAATAGTCACACATTATCCCACTGCACAAAGAAGGAAGTCAAACAGACATTAATAACTTTAGACCTATAGCAATCTTATCTCGCCTCACCAAAATACTTGACAAATGTATTCTAAAACAATTGCTAGACTATCTATCTAGACTATCTTCTGTAGGAAGAACTCCTATCCCATAAACAACATGGCTTACATCCTTCCCATAGTACTAGCACTGTCCTTCTAACCTGTATAGATACTGTCAATAAAGCTACAGATAATTGCACACTAGTTTCTTCATTATTTCTAGACTTGTCTAAAGCCTTTGACACAGTTTGTCATAGCAAACTTCTCCTTCAAACGTCCTCAAATGATCTCTTTCAGCCCACACTTCTGTGGTTCAAACGCTACCTGTCCAATAGGTATAAGTCAGTAAATTGGCCCTCTACACTCTCTCCTTACCTCCCAGTCACCACCAGTGTACCACAAGGCTCTATCCTTGGTTCCCTCTTCTTTAACATTTTCACCAACAGCCTCTATACTTCCACACAACAAGCCACCATAATACAATACATAGATGATTCCACTCTCATTTCCACATCTTGCAACATTGTACACCTCCAAAAAATTACTCAGGAAACTTTAACAACCACTGAAACATAGCTTCATAGCTCACAACTCATGTTCAAACCAAAAAAAGATTAAACTACTACTTTTTTGCCCCAAAATCCCTCTCTCAAGAGAAAACAAAATTTAAAGTCCTCTCTATACACAACTATTGAAGTCACTTTTCAGAGCAAACTATCAGAGGTGACTGTGGATGATAGTTTTACGTTTGATCTGCATATACAAAATTGCATAAGAAAAACTCATCAAAAACTAGGGATGCTTTACAGAGCCAAAAACTTTCTCACTGACCCAACTAAAACTACACTTACCACAACTTATCTCCTCTCCACTCTTCTTTATGGTGCTTCCATCCTCACTAACCTCCAGGAATCGCAAAAATTTAAACTTGAACAATGCTATAACAAAGTTGCTAAATTTACAGCACATACTCCTTTCAGAAGCCACCACTGTATAGCACTGAAAAGCAAAAATTAGTTAGAATTGCCACATCAACTAACATATACACAGGTTCTTTCCCCCTAAAAATTATCCAGCATCCATCTGCCTGCCAAGTACTAAATAAATTCTGCACTACTATGTTTCCAGTCAGTTATTGAGATCCAGTGACCAAAAACTCCTGTCTACCATCCTAGCAAATCTGCTGGGCATTGCCTGGAACTCCTTACCTGTATTCATCATGTCTCTTCCCTCCATGCCATCTTTCAAAACCACTCTGAAACAATTCCTAGCTAAAATCTGGATCTGTTCTTGCTCAAAACCAGGATAAACTATATCCCTAAATGTGAACAAGTACCTTTTCATTCATTATTCCTTCTTACTCTCCCTTCTTCACTTACTTTGTTACTGCTACCTAATTCTCTTCCCTGACTTCCTCTCTAAATGTACAATAAGCCATTTTTTTCCCACACTTCATATTGCAATTCCTATTTGTATTAGACTAACTTACCTTTAGTTTCTCTAGAAACTGTCTAAAATTTCTCTAAATATTAAATGATTGACATATACCTTGTATTGATTCTTAATTAATTTTTTTTATGTTTAATTTGTTATAATTATTTAAACTGCAGATGTTTTTGTTTTATTTTTGAAGATTGTAAAAGTATTGTACTCAAAATGTTTTGTAATAATTTGAAGCTTTTCTCCCCAGGCCGCTGCTGAAAGTGGGCTTCTACGCAGTTGGATTTTCCCATTAATCAAATGTCAATCAATCAATAAATAAATAAACAATAAAAACAGACAAGTTGGCTTTTGGAAGACAATTTTACATTCACTTTGAACACTTTGCAGTAATCGGTTGCAATATTTTATGTAGTTATATATTTTCTATGCTATGCTGTTAATGTAGTTTATTAATCTTTAATCTAGTGGGCAAAAATCAGAAAAAAAAGTTTTCTATGGACTTCAGTGTTATGCTGTTTAATTCTGTAAATGGTTATTGGCATTCAAATTTAAGTTGTTTTACTTGATTTCCATTAGCCACCAGCCTACATTACAACTGTAGTAACGGAATTGTTTTGAAGTCGTGCAGTGAAATAAACATATGGAAGCACTATGATAAATATTATACATCCAGATTGCATCTACTGATTGAAAGTGTGTAATAAGTAACTGCGAGTCCTACAATTATAAAAAATAAAATGTAAATATAAAATGATCATAGTGACTCGCAAATCTGTCTCTGTAATGCCATTAAAGTGTTCTTTGTGGGCCCCTGCACCCTCTATGAATTTTGACATCACTGCACCTTGTAGTGAGAGGAGTACTCTGAAGTACTGCCTGCCTCATACTTATTACATATTTCCTTTTTTGCACTTTCACAATTGCAGTTCTAAGGGTTGCAGATGTGGTCTTTACAAGTTCAACAAGAATCCACAATCTGCATGATTTTGGTTAGGAATCATGAATGCCTTACACCCAGCACAAGAGACATATATGCATGCAAAATAAGATGTCATGTCTCCTCCCAGTTAATAGACACTTCCTACCCCAAACTGTGGCAACCTGGATAGACAAGGTGCCTGGACAGGCAAGAGAGTGCTAATGGCATTTAGCAGTAGTGATGTTGTATGACAATGGATAATAGATCACATTGTTTCATGTGACGTTAGTATAGCAACCATCTTTTTATTTAAATATATTTTTCTAAAGTGGTGCATTAAAGATAAATGCTGATTTTGTAGACATACACGCGCACACACATGCACGTGTGTGTGTGTGTGTGTGTGTGTGTGTGTGTGTGTGTGTGTGTGTGTGTGTGTGTGTGTGTGTGTGTGCACGTGTGTGCACGTACACTCAACCACAGGGCTTATGACTCATAGAAAGTCTTGTATTCTCCAATATGGCCCACTCTATGAAACTGCATTCATTCTCATAAAAGCGGCCAGTGCTAGTAACAATTATTCTAAAATAAAACAGTTATTAAAATCCGACTGGACTGAGGTGGTACTAAATATTTATTTTACCCACTTAATAAGCATTTGCACCAGTTTGTTTGGGGAATAAATCATGAAGTTGTGTTTGAGCACTCCTTCCATGAAATAATGCTTATATGAGATTAAAATGTTTACAGTTTGAAACATTGACATAAACAGGCATACCATGCAAGCCACAGTACACAAATTAGTCTCTGAGGGGGCAACATTTTAGCACAAAACTCTAACCTACCAACAAGTATATAAATTGACATGTTATTAGTTATTCAATTAGAGACTTGTATTATGAGGTTTTTTTTTGTATGTACCTCAGAACAACAGATAGTTTTACTGGGGGTTGCATCAAAAGAGATTTATAAACAAATCAAGCATTTCTGGCTGCAATAGTGAGTGTAGATTGTCACAGCAGCAAACTGTAACTAAATACTAGATTCTGAGAGTCAGATGTGGTAGTGGGGGGGGGGGGCAGTCTGGAAGATAGCATATAGTTTCAAAAACCCTAGCAGCAGCCTGGGTTAGATACACCTCATAAATATATTTATGCACATCACATTGGCCTTTCTTGCACTTTTGCAGGCTTTCCTTATTTCCCCATTTGTGGAAACGTACATTTTGATGGTGGTTAGGAAAATGCTTGAACATCTAACACACAATGACAAGTTTGGACTGCAGTTGAGTACTACATGGGCCATCTATTTATTAGAGCAGTTTCTAATTCATTAATGGTTTTAAAAAGGTGTCATGACTACCCTATGCATTTTTTAATATCATTACATTTTTATAGTTTTTGTTCCTTATCCCCAAAACCATCCCCTGTCATCCTATTCTTCCCCCAGTATCGTATGTCCTAGAAAATAGGGAGAAGAAGGTAACAGCCAGGAAATGGTGTTGTCATCCAGTGAGCAACAGAGATCTTTGAATATGCCTAACACCCATCCCATATGATGCAGTGCACTGCACTGAAGTAGTCTGGATGAATGTTTCTCTTCAGCTAGAGCACTGTGCAACTTCTTGATGAGCATCCAGTTTCCCCGAAACATTAGTACAGGAGTTTGTATTTATAGGCTTCCCCTCCATGTGGTGCTCTTATAACAGGGCTCTGCCATGTCCCATGTCCAGTGACAGGTGAGCCAGCATTGGCTTCTCACTACCATGTCCATCCAGTACACTCCTTTAGTGCTCTGGCAGCTAGTTTAAACCAGGTCATCTGCAGTATAATGAAAGCTGAAACCTGTATACCATGGAGTACATTACTCCCTTACTATGTTTGAGCTATTAATTCTTCTGGAAGTCTGTTCAAAAATTTCACCACATTTTTAGTGAAATAATTCTTCTTTCCATCTCCCTTTAGCCATCCATCTTATATTTCCTAGCTAAAAATCTGTCTGTGTTCTTGCTGAAAACCAGGATAAACTATATCCCTAAATGTGAACAAGTACCTTTTCATTCTTTATACCTTCTTACTCTTCCTTCTTCACTTACTTTCTTACTTCTATCAAATTCTCTTCCCTTTTTCTCTGAATATTCCACAAGCCTGTTTTCCCTCTCTTCATTTTGCAATTCCTGATTGTATTAGACAAACTTACCTTTAATTTCTATACAAACTATCTAACATTACTCTGAATATTAAATGATTGTCATATAACTTGTCTTGATTCTTAATTAATGTTTTATATTATGTCTAATTTCTTATAATTATTTAAAGTGCAGATGTTTTTGTTTTATTTTGAAGACTGTAAAATTATTGGTCTTAAAATGTTTTGTAATAACCATGGGCCTCTGCTGAAAATGGGTTTCTACCCAGTCGAACTTTCCCCGTAATCAAATGTCAATAAATAAATAGAATAGTTTCATTTTATGTCACCTTGTGCTCATAATATATTTTTCTTTTTCTTTTAAGCCAACATCCACTTGGATACAGGCCTTTAAATTAGATAATCCCCTCTACTCCTCATATACTACCTCCATCATCCGAAGATGGTTGCTTTCTTCGATTGTGACTTACCTACTTATTATTGTTTGTGTGCCCTCCATAGGCCTTAATATTTTCAGTTTTATAAGCACTGAGAACTTGTTGGTTTTCTTGTATAGTCATATTATAACTATTTCAACTACTTAACTGGCCTATCTAACATCTTATGCAATCATGTTAACATTTCCACATAAATCTTTTCCAGGTTTCCTTAACATAACATCTTAGTAGTTTCATAACATGCAAGACACTTAGTTGCAGTAACATTTTTGGCTACTGTTACCAGATGAATTACATATTCTACTTTTTGTTATGTTTACCACATAATAAAAAGTACCAAATAATCAGCAAGCAAAGAAACTTGCACTTCATAAGTATCTTGTTATTGGACACATGATAGATGTACCCCTTTTCCACCCTAAAGTTTAATCTGGTTCTGGTTCACCCTAGTCAAGTCCTGTGAGAGAGTGTGTATGATATCATTTGTGGCATGCCATGTTGTGCTATGTATAGGATCCTGTGTAGGCATGGCCTAGTTAAGCAGGTATGTAGCAGCAGAGAATATTTTGCAGATTTTATGCATGTATGTTTGTTAGATAATATGCTGCCAACTCTGTGTCCCATTTACATCATGCTATTTGAATGACATTCAACAAAACTATGCTGATGTGCACATAATGAATGATTTTTAAGATTCATCACTCATTGGCACAGTCTGCTGTGCCAAGGTCAGCACACTGCACTGGCAATCCTCTGCTGTGGTACTCCTAGCCATGCTTCTCCTGACACCCCCCCCCCCCAAGAAGCCTGCCCCCAACACTTTGTTAGAGCATTAATGTGACAAAACATGACACCACTATGCTTCCTGTCACTGCTTATGAATATTGCATCCCTTGATAATTGAAGAAAACATCAGACTGAAAAGTTGCACTTTCCCTATCTCTCTGGATAAAGACATTATTCTTTCATTTTGCTAAACTGCATAACATTTGTTCTACTTCACAAGATCTGCATAATAGACACAGCAAATGTATCCTTTCTTTTACATGTAAATATTGTTGTTGTTTTGGGGGTTTTTTGTTTGTTTGTTTTTTTTTCCATAGATGAATGTAATATTCAGGAATATCGGCTATAACTTGCAGGGTTGAAAATGGTAAAACAAGTGGAACTTAAGTGCTTTATGTAGAAAAGACTGCACATAAATATACCACTCAGCAGATTTTTTCTGCATCTGAAGATTACTGCATGCAGAATCATATATTTAGTACAGCCACAGGAGAGACAGAAGATGTGACACTTGAATCTCTAATGGTGTAGGCATACATGATATATAGTTCTATTATTTTAGGATACTGCAATTTAACCAATTAACATTATTTTTACCATGTTCATGGCATGTATTTTTTATTCGTTTTTATGTTTCTTTCTAATATAAACAGTATGTGGAAAAAAAAAAAGAAGAAAAATGTGAATTTTACTTGACAGAAAGTACGAGGCAATTTGTGTGGGCATATGCATACACCCAAGACACTTTGCTAGAGAAAGAACAATCCATGGAAGGGCTCCTACTCCCAACTGATTATTTCCATGGAAAAAAATTGCTACAGACCATTCAAACCAAGAATAACTCCACCGTCACTCACCTACATAGCAGGATCCTACCCCACAGAATTATTTAAAATTAATACCATCAATATATTGTGCAGTCAAAATACTGTGTAATTGGCAAATAAGGTTCAGAAACAAAACACGGTACTAACATATATTGTAAACATTCTGCCCTCCAAACATATGCATATACATATGTGTGTATATATATATATATATATATATATATATATATATATATATATATATATATATACACACACACACACACACACACACACACACACACACACACACAAGCACACACACACACACACACACACACACACACACACACACACACACACATGGATTTACTGAAGTAAGCTAATGACAGACTTCTCCTTTTTGTTAGTACGCTGAAGCTTAGCCCATAATCCTGGAGGACAATATGTAATATATTTTTCATATTTTTTAATTATAGTTATGTATTTTAAGTATTATTTTCCATAATCTAGTGTTAGTTCCCCTAGCAGTGAGTTCCAAACATAAACTTTCAAATAGGACTAGACCATATATACTGACTTATAAATCAAGGAGTGATCAACCCAAAGTAACCTATAAGAATCAGACTATAATGTCAGTTCCTGCCATTTTTGTGAATGTATGATTTTTTTTTTAAATAAAGAATCCTTTTATCATTTGAAGATCCTTTATGAGGTTTGTTCAAAAGGCTACAAAATGCAGCAGTGTATTCAATAATGGACTGCATCTGTGATATATAAAGTGGTGCTATGACCTTCCTACACTCAGTAGACATTTCTGTTTGAATTAGATGGTTACATAATATGAATTCCTAAAGGTATACAAAGGGGCCATGTATAAATTGCATCAGTGAAGGCCCTTATTAGCACAATAGAAAGTGGTGGCACCATATTGCATGAGACCACATTAAGGCAAGCTTTAGAGAATAAGGAACTAGACTTTGACAGAAGCTTAGTAAAGGAAAACAAGATGTTTAATAATACACCCCTGCTCTGTACTCAGCACCCACAGTGAATGGCAGTAGCAGTAAAACAGAAGAAGTAGGGCATGTAGGTGTTGGTACACAGCATCATGGCATGACACTGTGATGCTCTGCTGTTGGGGGACGCCATGACCTCTATGCACCTAGAGCAGGACAAGGTTTCCAGGACACAATGGCTGTTGTTTTTAGAAGGAGGCATAGCAACAGATGCATACCTCTCAACTATCCAGAATTTCACAATAAGTCCACATTTTTACTTCTTAGTTTTGATATTTTCCTCATAAAATGTGTAGCTTTTCTGGTAAATCATTTAAGAATGAAGTCACTAAATAATGACAGGCATTTGAGTTTCAGACTTCATATCAATTGGAAAATGCATGCTAATGTAAAATCTGCGGTTCTAGCAACTTTCTAATTTTATAAGAGCATTTTTTTTAAATCTCTCTCGGATTTTGGGCCTTTGGGCCTGATTTTAGCTTTGTCCACAATTCTTGCTCTAAGAGGTTAAGTAGTATGAGCATATGTTGTAGCACGAAAGAAGGTGTGCAGAACATTACAGGGGTTCAATATTCTGATAAGGCAAGTGAGCTATTATAGCATGTTCTTTGCAGTTGGTATTGGAAAGGGGGGAATAATCACAACTGCAGATAGGTACATATCCACAAAATGGAAGAGGAGAGCAACACACATTCATACAGGATATTCACAGACAGATATGCACATACCCTGATTGATTTGGTAACCCACTGGTGTATGGTCTAGGCCTGGGGCCTGTGTAAGAGGTGGTGAATGGAAAGTTTCACTACCCAGGAGAATGAAATGGTATTACAGACCATCTGCACATATGACATGTGCAACATGAGCAAAGGAAAGAAGATTTATAAAGACTGGGTGTAACAGAGAGTGGTGTCAGATTTCAATGCTGTAGGTGGCCATAACAGAACTCTGCCACAGGTTTGGCAAAGAGCAAAATGTGGGGCATTTCCAAGGACATTCACCACAGGAGGTTGAACACAAAAGCAACATAAGGAAGTAGAGGATGTCCTATGGTCCCTGCCTGGAGAGGAGGGGCAGAGCTATATGCCATTATACCAAGTGGTAATTTGGATACAGAAGATGGGCTGGCAGCAACAATTATGCAGGTCTCTGTAGGATAGTTATAGCTCAGACATTCCATATTGTACTGTGCACAGCATGAAGCTTCTACATATCTTCCCTCCAGGACACAAATGCAACACCCTGTACAATAAGATGTACATATATATGCCCTTATGTTAGTCACAGATTGTGTCACCTGACAGTATGCTTGCCACAATGGAGTGTGGGGTACAGATGTATATTTCAGTGCTGCTATAGGTATCTTATCTTTATTCTTTCACAGGTTCTCCTGATAGTTGCCTGATATAAGCAGATCACATCTCTTACTGATGTAGTTGGCATTGTGCACATGACACTGTCTAATGGTATAGTGGCACTATCAGAAACACCAACACTGGAAGGCTCACACACATCCCCCACATATGAGGATTCTGTGGATGGGGGGCAAACCTCCAACACCACCAATGTTTGGAGGATATCTTGTAACCGATTCCACCCAGGCTGAGCATTAGATTGTAGCCATGATGGCACCTGTTGTGTACACAAATGCCCATATTGAGAGGAGTAGTAGTTTGCAGTCTAATGCCAACATGAATTCAGGTTTGTCCTGGCCCTATGTGCAATGCTTAACATTAATAAGTATACATACAGATCAGTGATCTGGACACAGACACTGTGGAGATGGTAGATGTGATTTGTGGTCTACATGAAGACATGTAGCACATGCATATCCTCAGGGTAACCTGTAGTGTCTGCACAGTAACATGGAGTATACAGACAGGGAGCAGGTGGTGCTGTTTAGGTCACATGTTACTAACATTGCATCCATTGATGCATCCATGAAGCACATGGCTGGTCTCCTTCTACATGACATGCTGTCTGTATTCATGAGAGGATCCAGATATGAGGTTGTCCATCAATAGCTGAGCATACATATATAGCACAGATCAATCCTGAGACAGCATTTTGGTCAGTGGTCATAGGCGAAAACATTCCTGTTAGTTTGATATTTGTGGTCACTGACCTTACCTAGCCCCCATTACTTGGATACCTTCCTGGTCATGTGATCTTGGTCCCAAGGCTGTACATCATTGATATCCCCTGTGCCAGACAAAACACCATATCTACTTGTGGCTATCACTGGAGTCAGTGGTCAAGTCAAGTTGCTATAGTTTTACATCATCCCAGCCATGGGCAGCATTGAGACCCAGGACTGTAGGTCATCACAGTGCCCATTCTCAAAGTCTGCTACACAGCAGCTCAACAACACTGGAGCATGTGACCCTTGACAACCTGCTTACCCCAACCACCACCCATTACCTGGCCTATATGATAACATTTCCTGTTACTTATCACTCTGGTCCCCTCCACATGATCAGTGGTGGCGATGATGATTATGCTCAGTCCATCACTTAGTCTGATTGGGAAAGGTAATGTGTGACATACAAGATGGGCAGCCCATGCATGGTCTTGCATGTCATGGGTGTAATAATGCATGCATCACTTTATTTTGTGCTGCCTGTATCATAGTCCTTGGCTGTGGACCATATGCTACCTCATTGCCAGTTGTACAATCTACTACACCTATGTTGCCTTTCTTGGTATACCTCTGCTACCTGTTCATCCTTTTACAGATAGCCCTGCTTCTCATCCACTGCTCCAACTATTATGGTTGTCTCTTCTAGGATGTTTCTCTGCTGCTATTGCTGTTTCTGTTAGTCATGTTATGCAACATGCATATCTACAAATATTTGGCTGCTGGCCTTGTGTAGATGCTGCAGTACCCTAGTGAATGCAGCAAGTCAGTAGATTTATCCATTCAGCTGGATAAAGATACACTGAAGCATATTCTCTCTCCACATGTGTAGTTTATATGCCACATTTGCCATGGTCTGGGTGTTGCAGATAGGGGTCATAAGCCAATTTTCCAGCACTCTTTCAGCATCATCTGCAATACACAGCAGTGGTACTATTATATGTGGCCTGCTTGCAATGTAACTGCATATACTTGCCTCTGTACCCACCTACATGTCTACCTACTCACAAGTTGACCCTACTAGAAATCTCATGCATGAACTGCTGGTATAGGTCAGATATATGCCACATGTGTGAATAATAGGAACTGACTGGATCATACATGAAAACATGATAGATGATAACTTGGGTAATGAAAATCTGGAATTTCTTGAAGATGTATCAACATCCTGTGAACCAGGTGGGACCTTGGTGGCAAAGTGTGTGCCATTAATGGCTGCCAGGACCTCAGGGAAATGTGCAGTGGTGTAAATCACCTGCATAGCAGTGGTTCTCCTCTCCTTCTCTATCCTTGGAACCCTATATGCTGCCCCATATACTGCAGCATGATGTCAAGGAAGTTTTGTAAGATACATGAGGCTAGCATCTGCAATACTCCTAGCATGGGTCTGTCAAAGGTTCCTGTAGCTCAAACTGTTATATGTTTACCTTGGTATTCACTTGAGTGGCCATCTATTTATCCAGCTTGATTCTGTGCGTGGGCAGCAGAATTCACCAAGCTCCTGTACGGTTTCCCTATCCAACATAAGCTGTCAGTTTGCTGGTATGTCACGCTGGTAGATAAGGTGATAGCTGAATCATCTGCATTGGATCACAAGGCTTCAGTGCCCCATATTATGGACACTGCATCCAAGAACAGTTACTAACTCATGCTGCTCTGCTATAACTGCTGCACTCGCAAACACTTTAGCATCTTGAGCATCAGCAATTCCTGGCATATAGAAGAAGAGGTAAATGCTACAGTGCAGCATATTTTATATGTCTCAAAATCATTCTGTCATCTTTGATGTTGTCATTTGTATACTCACTGAGCATTATTTGCATGGGGAACCTCATTCTGATATTGTTGTGTGGTCATTTGCATAACACACTATTTTCACTATAGAAAGGCTTCATTATTTGTGTCTCTCAATTACTACATCCGTTTGCTTCACCATTTACCGCATTAATTTATGCAGTGCTGTTTGCTGTCTGTGAATACCTGCTAGTTATTGTAAAAGCAATATTCCAGGTTAGTGAATGGTGTTCTCTTTGAGTACACATTAATTGGGTTTTTATTGTGTGTGTTACTCATTTTCTTAATTATGAGGGAGGAATTGTAGTGAGGGGTGTCATAAGTGCAATTTGGCAAGTATATGATGAAAATGAAACATCTGGACAAATTGTTTAAAATTCCTGTGACCAAAGTACCATATCTATGTGCATTGGCTAAGACCCCCAAACTGTTATCCCCACAATACTGAGATGTGGAAGGTTAATAAAAAAGTCTGATAAGTATACTTGAGAGTTCCAGAAGTGAAAACATACTCTATTACAGTTTAAAATGTTGTATCATTGTAACAGCCTCAAAGTAATGAGGTCTGAATGTTTCACATTTATAAATATTGCCTCTGAAAAATACTACCTTATATTTATATGTAATTTGCTTACCAAAATAAGCAATTGATTAACTCCTGCAAAGGAAAAATGTAATGTATGGGTAAGTTTCTTTAAGATATTGGTGTCTTAGCATTACTCAGAATTCCAGTTTATGAATCATATTATCTGGTTTATTTTCACTAATGCATGCAAAGTCACAGTGAAGCTGGCACCATGCAAACTAATTTCCATACCCTATATCGAGCACTTTCATATACTGAGTATTACATGTGTTGCAGTGCATTGTGGGCTGTCTTGAATATCCAGCCATCATGAACTTATGGGTCTAGCATTGGTAAAAGTCCAAATTTTTCATAGCTGAGCTGTATAAGAAGTGATTTGGTAGCCATCAAGTTGCCAGCAAGACTGATATAGATATTGTCTGTACTATGTAAGGAATTTCTGTACCTCAAATATTACAATAATTGGCCAATCTTTTTGTCACTGGTCCTCCATATTCATTATTCTGGTCCATTTGTCTGGTTCTTCTGTATGTTTCAATTTTCCTCTCTGTTGCCTTATCATATTACATATTATAACACTGTCAGACAAAAATTAAAGGGGAGAAGACTCTCAACATTCGGGAAGATGGAATGAATGTATGTGTGCATGAGTGTGGTGTGTCTGCCTATGTCAGACATGGAAGTGTTATGGCTAAGATATTCACCTGATATTCACCTCAAAGTCCCAGATTCCTGAGCTCAGGTCACTGCATGGAGTTTCAATGCTTCTTCTGTGTCTGTGTGTGGGGATCCTTTCAGAAACATGCTGGGCATTTCTACCTCATGAATTGAAGGTACCTGGTGCAAATCCAGTCCTATCAGTTGTACCTGAGAGGTCTGTCATCAGAGGACATACAAAAATGTATGGAATCATGAGCAAGAACACAGACACTGGAGAGTACCTATCAGGGAATATATTATGTGGACCAACCACTTTAGGCATCAATTGTGACAAATAATATCCTCTAGATAAAAGAACACAGACTGCATGCCAAATCAGACCTAGTCGCTGCAGTGTGAAAATTGTCTCTAGGTGATATGGCCACCATAAATTATGTTACAAAGAAAGGAGCATGAGGTTTTGCTGATGCTAAGTGGTGGAGTACTCATCCTGCTTCAACTTATTCCTGGAGTTCACATCAACACTGGAAGGGGTCTGCATGCCCCTATTGGCCAGTGTGTGCCCACCATAAAACCCAGCAATTCTGGGTCAGTAAGACACTGGTCAGCTGGTGTCCATTTGCCTTGACTGGGTTATCTAGGTTGATTCTGTTTAGAGGAAGCAGGGAATAAACCCAATTAGTCTGCCAAAAACAAACTAAGGATTGCTATACTGAATATAAGTTTACTGACAGAATTCAGTTTGGAAGTGAATAACATGATGGTATAGAAGAGATTGGATATTCTGTGTTTAGTAAGCAAGATGGAAGGATAGTACAGCAAAGTGTCTTGTCCTGGAATTTAGAGTCTACTACTCAGGGAGGATCCAGAGTAGAAATGATGTGGGAAATGTGGTGAGAGACAGAAAAAGTCTTCTGAAGACAGTGAAGGATGTCATACAAATCAGTGACAGACACATGGCAATCAGATTCCAGTGTAATGACAGAGCAGTATTCAAGATCTCAGACTATGCTCCACAGTAGGCCTTCAGTGTTAAAGAACATGGCATTCGGGGAGCAGTTGCAGGATCTCTTTGATAAAGTGGGACAAAACAAGTTGGTCTAGATAATGGGCACCGCAAATGCTCATTTGGGACAGACAGAACAAGATATGAGGACTTCCTGGGTTTACTTGGTTGGGCAGCAATAATAGTGAAAGAGAGACCGCTCCAGACTTCTAACTGGAAAATGGCTTAAGAGTGATCAGCACATGGTTCACCATGGAAGGCACTCAAAAGTTTACCTAGAAGAGATGTCAGCAGGTAACTCATGCTGACTTTCTCCCACTGAGGAAAGGGATTTTGGCTGAAATAAGACCTTGCAAAGTCATTCTTAGTAAAACAGTCAGCCCCCAGCATAAATAACTGGTGGTCGCAAACAGCTACAAGTAGTGGTAACAGAAGGCTATAAGGTCAACAGATACTACACTGAAGACATGGTAGTTGACTAGAGTCAAAGTAGAGAAGCTCAAGGAAATGCTGGGACCTGACTAGAGTGAAATTGCACGAGTTCAAGGAAATACGTAGGGATCCAGCACCCCAAGGAGAAGTGGAAATAGGTGGATTTGAAACAGAGTGGTGCCATTGCAAAACAGTATGTGTGAAGATGATAGAAAACATATGCAGTCAAAGCAGGCATGGAAATAAGCTACATAAGGATGCTTGTGGTGGAATAGAAAGATCCAGGAAGTTATTAAAAGGAAGGAGTGTAAGAAAAACAATTTGTCATGTAGGTTACATGGTAGACAATCTATATGTATGTCAACATTTTCGTCTGGACTTCCTGTGCAGAGACTCCTTAAAGGTCTACAGCTATAGCTGCACCTCCTGCAAGACAAATGCTTCATCTGAGATTGCCACTATAGGTCAGCAGAGCTAGTTTGTGACCTCATAAATATGCAGTCCAGTGTAGCATGTTCATTGTTTAAAGAGTACTGTATTGTGCATGGTCCTCATTTTAACTGATATTCTATTTTGTTTACCTTAAATGTAGGTGCCACGCTTGATGTGGGCAGTATGATTGCCAGTAGTGCTAGGGATCTGCAGACTCTAATAGGTTTACATAATGCTCCCCAGGGAGGCATGCCAGTTACCCTTGCCAGATCTGAAGGAAATACCCATGATTGAAGTGGCAGAAGAGCACATAGAGATAGAACAAGAGGTTATTGGCAGTGGTGTGGAGAGTTTCTGTGTTCTATCAGGCCCGCACTCTCAGTGAGACATAAGGGAGAAAACTCACCTAGGCTAACCATGGGGGTGGGCACAATGAGTGAGTGTGTACTCTGCTGCACAGCAACATAATTTCCATTGTCTGCTATTTTAGTCTGGCTACAGTGTCCAGAGGTGTCCAGTGCTGCTGTCTGCTCTGTGGAAACAGATAGAAATGTGCACACAATAGTGAAACTATACAGTATGCAAGGGTACTCAGTTCTGCAATGTGCAAGAGCACTCAGTTCTGTGTATATGTCAGCTATGGGTGTGTTTGAAGTGGGGGCTGTATAGTGGATAGGCAATAATCTGAAAACCCTGTACATGTTCCAGCTTTGACTAACAGCAGGCAGCTTGACATCAGCTTTGACTGGAAACAGTCTCTGTCTGGCCTGGACAGTTAAATTGTCCCACTGCATGATACTGGCAGAACCAGTGTGGCCCAAGTTCAGGCCACTGCAGCACAAATGACATGTGTGCAACCATTAGGACTCTATTCACATAGAGTTTGATGGGCAATGCACTTGTTATTCATTCACTGCAGGGAACAGCACATTTTATACATGACATCACTTTACAGCAACAGTGATAATAAGTGGTAATACACTGATTAATGGTGATTAGGCAAACAATATAGGAAAGCAATTGGATAAGTTAGCCTGATATCAAGTTATGCAAGACTGACTCTATGAGATCATTGCATTAAATATAGTGACTGTTAGAAAGCTGTACTAGTAATAATATCAAACATGAAACAACATGTAAACAGACACAGGAACAAAGTAAATGAACTTGGAGATGCCCGAATGTTATTTTATACTTGTGGAACAAAAAATAAGACATTTTCTTAAAAGATCAAAACGAAAAAAAGTAATTGTTTAAATTATGGTTATGAAACAGAGACGAAGACATTGGAAAGTACTAATGGTTGCAAATGGTGAGGGATGAAAACATAAAAATAAAGAAATTATGTTTGTTTTGCAGCCAGTAGCAAGAAAAAAAGGTAATAGAGCATAACTAAATCATTACTTTTAGAAAATAAATGAATGAAATATTAAAAAATGTGTATTGCATTTTATAAAAGGTGTATGATCAGTTCATGAGTTCATAGTGTATACACTGCTAGTAGTATGTCAACCATTGCAGGTTTAACCACTGATAGTATAAAAGAAGAATACTTGAAGGTGAACTAATAGTTCAAAAGATGGTGGTAGAGTTAAACCAAAAGATCTAGACAGAACATAAACCTTACTGTGAAGCAGATGGATGAGAAATTCATGGGAAGCAAAGGACCAAAGGACCAAGCCACAAATGACAGAAGGAAAATGATTGAGATGACTAGATCAACTTTTGGGTAACTAGATGCACTTTACATTTTCCTGTGCAATTTGGTAATTCAACTGTAACAGTGAATTGTTAAGGCCTAGACTACTCAAAGAAGACTCAGCCAACTGATATTAGCAATAAATAACATGTACTTGAATGGATTTGTAGAAACTGAAAGCACAGAGACTATGGTTTGCATTGTAATTGTTTGACTAGAAATTAATTTTAAAAGTGGAAATTACTCGGAAAAGTAGAATATTTTAAATGGTTGGATTAACCTTAGCAAGTAGTAGAAGTGAATAAATAGAGATTTAGCCAAGCGTGTACATTGAAATTGTTCGACTGAAGAATCTGATCAACTTCCTGAGGCTTGATCTAGTGTTACCTGTGTTCAGTTACAATGGACTGCCTTTTGCCTGACTACCAGAGTGAGTCAATTTACACTGGAATTAGTTACATTGAAACATTACATAAACAAACTGGTAACTACCATCATTTCTGATGAGTATTATTGTTATCTGTATGAGGCAGTGAGAAATTCTGTTGGTTATAGCTACCTTAGTAGTCTATGAAATGCCATTGTCAATTACAGAAAAATGAGCACAACTTCTACACGTCACCTAATTAAGATAGTGTAGAGGATAATAATGTACAAATCAGAAACCCATTTTGAATATATAACAAAAGCCTGCTATTGAGCTTCTCTTTCTAGATTAATATTTAAATGCATCATAAATGTTTTTAGTAGTTTATGCTTAGTCAAATTGGAGTCATTTGGTAAAAAGAAAACATTGACATTGCTGCCAGAGGCAGTACAAGAAGCCATGTGAATCACACTACTGTCATACATTAATGCAAAAACAAATCTACCTAATTTGGTGTGTCTGAGCTGTGTCTTATTATTGACCACAAAGTAAATTACAGGAGAAAAACAGAGTGCAAACAAAACCACGTCAACATGGTAGTCCTTTAGCAGGTCATTCTGGTGCAGAACAAATTACATGATCATATTAAACTTTAAAGAATGATACTAAGACATTACTACTGCACAGGATCTCAGGATATGGATAATGATTTTGTATTACTTTAATTCTCTAACTGAAGTTTTCTTTTAACTTTCTTTTAAATAATCAGCAACAGGCATCTAAGAGAAGTTTGACTTATTTTAAGGTACAGACAGGCAATATAAATCATACCCCCTCAGAACAGTTGCAGGTAAATGTAAGTAATACTGAAGTACAAGACATGGATTAAATGGTTTAAACCAGCAGGATATGACAGAACACAGCATCAAGTGTACCTAAGCACAGGGAAAAGCAGATCTGAATTTAGTTGTCCCAACTCGAAAACAAGTGTTGTTCTGTTTAAGCGAAAATAGCAAATATTTAACGTTTCCAAAATACTAGTATTCTGCAGAACAACAGACAAAGTGCACATCATTAAGATATCTTAGTAGTTGTAAGGAGCTTATGTGCCTAAACAGGATTTTTACACAGATACAAGATATGGGCAATCTCTATACTGATCTTGGTGTGTATTACGAAAATAATGACTTCAATACTGTAGAAAATTTGTTAGTTTTTTATAACCATTGACTCATTATGACTGATATAAGATGTATTATCAAATTAAGCGCACATTTATAGATATTCCATTTTCTAATAGATCTGCAACAGAGTAAGAAAAATAAATCAGTAGATGAGGTTTATGGAACTGTCACCTTCAATAAAGTCCTTAATGAAAAAGGTGGAGAGAATGGGAGTTCAACACAGTTTATGAATCATACAAAACAGGCTAGGTTAATGTGCCACTAACAGCATGCTATATATAAACACACACATACACACACACACACACACACACACACACACACACACACACACACACACACACACACACACACACACACATGTACACAAGTGCACACACACCCACACCCACATGCTCACACACAGGTACATGCACACACACACACACACACACACACACACACACACACACACACACACACACACACACACACACACATGTACACAAGTGCACACACACCCACACCCACATGCTCACACACAGGTACATGCACACACACACACACACACACACACACACACACACACACACACACACACACACACACACACACACACATGTACACAAGTGCACACACATCCACACCCACATGCTCACACACAGGTACATGCACACACACACACACACACACACACACACACACACATGTACACAAGTGCACACACATCCACACCACACAGGTACATGTACACACACACACACACACACACACACACACACACACACATACATACACCCACACCCACAGCCCCCCACACACACATGCTCACACACAGGTACATGCACATACACACACGCAAACACATACACAAGTGTGTACTTTGAGTTAGTGATCATAATTCAGACAAGAAAATGACTTTCTTCATCATTATTTGTACATATTCATAAGTCCTCCTTGCTGTCACTGGACTTTTAAAACTTTAACCCCTGCTCATACACATATCCCGTGATATGCACTTGAAACTTAGTTCTCACTTCCAGTGCACCTATCTATTGCCAGAGGAGAGGCCTGAGAGGTTATCATTTGTGGTTTCAAGTTTCTGAAGGGTTAGGAATACGCCCATGTTCCCAGTGAGTGTTCATGCAATGCTGTAAAATGCAGTGTCTTGTGCATGCTTCTGTACAAGAGTATGCCACCCCCAGTCTATCTGTCTCTCTCTCTCTCTCTCTATATATATATATATATATATATACATCTCCCTCTCTGCCTGTCTGTCTCGTTCACTGTTGTGCTATCCAGATATTTATTTCCATACCTTGAAAGATGTAACAAGTCTTTCAGAATCTTGTATTGGTACAAACCATATGGACCAAGGAATCCAGAACTCATCAGTCCTTCAATCCTACCCACAGTCTGCTCTCCACAGCTATGGCTCTTTATCTGAACCTCTGTCAAAAAGCATATCTAGGAATAAAACCCCTATGTGACTAGTCATGAATAAATGATAATGTAACTTTATTCAAGCCTCTGACGAAGTATGAAAATATAAACAACAAAACCTAGATATTTTTGAAAAGTATAAAAAAGAAATATGGACATGAGAAATAAAGAGAAATTTGATATGGTGCAATATTTATGCAAAGGTGAAAGCTAAATTAATCAACATAAAAAAGGCACCCCAAAGATATTCAAAAAAAATACAGACAAAGCCATCCAGACATGGAAAATTTCACAATAAAAAAATATCACATAGAGGGAATGTAGAAAAGCAAAATAGTAATGTAGAAGTTAAAAAAATAGAAGTTGAAGTTATGGAGTGCCTGCAAAGCGAAGGTCTAAGACAAGTTACATCACAGCATGATGGAACGAGTCCCCAAAGTAAGGTGAAACAGGAAGACCAGGAGATGTCGGAAGAAGAAATATGGACATGGGATAAAAAAAGAGAGTCAATATGGTGTGACATCTATGCAAAGGAGAAAGCAACACTAATCAATACAAAAAGAGCAGCACCAAAGATATTTGAAGAGAAATACAGGCAAAGGAATCCAGAAAAGGAAAACTTTGCAATAAAAAAAATAAGAAGACAAAAGGGAAAAGTAGAAAAAGAGATCAGTAATGGAGGAGTTAAAGAAATTGAACCTGAGGTTATGAGTATCTCCAAAGTGAAAGATTCAGTGTAGAAAATCTAATTCAGAAAGTACCACAAAAGGATAGAGCAATGGAACACCAAATTAAGGGGAAAGCAGTAGAATGGGAAGCAATTGGTCAGGTGCCATATGAAGATATTTTAGAGCCTTCACAGGAAATGAGTATAAACATTCACTTGAAGCTAGACAGCAAGGGAAGGAAGAGGAAACTGGAAAATCTGACACAGTTAATGTTGAGGAGTGATAGGCCAGTGAGTTCTCATATGACAGAGCAATGGATGGCACAGAAGGAAATTGAACAGAATGTGCCACAGGAAGATGCAACAGAGCTTTCTCTAGAATGCCTGCAGGAAATGGAAGACAAAAAATGTGCCCTCAGTTTAGAAGAAAACGAGCTAAGAGAAGAGTTGCTTGACTTAACAGAGATAGATAGGCATATTAAGATCAATGCAATAAATAGACTGCAGAAGCTCAATAAAAGCCAAAAAGTCATAAGCTTGATAAAACAAATGAACACAATGATTAGGACTGTAACTGTCCATACAGATCCATGCAATATAACAGAAGTAAACAGGCTATATTACTGTGCAGCTAAATTAATAACTGATAAAGTTCTACCACAAGAACACAGGGTAGTAAGGAAGAGAAAGGGGAGAAACTGAATACCATCATGGAATTATCGAATAGAGAAAACTATAAAGCAAATAAGACAAGAAGTGTTATTGTTAGAAGAGTATAGAAGAGGGAACAGATCAACAAAAATACTTAGAAAAACAGGCATGATAAAAGTAGTGCACAGTATGAGAACAGACCAGGATCTATTGTGCACTATCGCAAATAACAAACTAAAAATCTCAGCATAGGCGGGAAAAGTTAGAAGATCCACAGATAAATATAAAGGAAAAGTACAAAATAAGCAATTTATTGATAACCCAAAAAAAGTTTTATAGAGAATTGAGAAACAAGGTAAAAGGAACTGAAAGATGACCAAAAAAAGAAGAAATAGATAAATTTTGAAGAAGTATCTGTGAAGATCCTGTAGAACATAACAAAGATTCTAAATGGATCGAATAAGTAAAAGAAAGAATAAGTTTAAAGGTACAGGATATGGAATGGGATGAAGTATCAGCCAGAGAGATTGAAACAAAGTTAAGAAAAGCCTCAAATTGGAAAACCCCAGGCCCGGATGCAGTACCTAACTTCTGATTAAAAGTATTAACATCTTTGCATGAAGATTTAGCCATGAGTAAGAACTATTTATATGTGCACCCCAAACAGACAACAACCTGGCTAACAACAGGAAAAACAATGCTCCTACTTAAGAGTGAACCTACTAGCTACCCTAAAAATTATAGACCAATAACTTGCCTTCTGATGACATATAAACTTTACACTGGAACTGATGCCAACAGAGTCTATAATCATTTAGAAGAAAACTCAGTTATGGCAATAGAACAAAAGGGCAATAAATGAAAGTCATATGGAACAAAGGATCATTTGTTGTTAAATAAAGTCATAGTGGAGAACTGAAGAAATGGGAAGAATCTACGTATGGCATGGATTGACTACAAAAAAAACATTTGATAGTATCCCACATTCATGGATAAAGGAGTGTTTACAAATGTATAAGATACACTCCACACTGACCGACTGCATTACAGTGACCATGAAACAGTAGCAGACCACTATGCAATTAAGCCATAATAAAGGAGAAATTATTATCCCAGGGATAAAAATTCAAAGGGGGATATACCAGGGTGACACTTTGTCACCACTGCTATTCTGTCTTGCCCTTAACCCATTAAGCTGTCTACTTAACAGCTTAGGCCATGGCTATAATTTGGCAGCTAAAAAATAACAAAGTGTAAAGACTTCCCATCTTCTCTTTGTCAATGATTTAAAACTGTATAGCTCATCAGATGTGGAACTGAAAGTACAACTGCAAGTTGTCAAAACTTTTTCAGATGATATAAGAATTAATTTGGTCTTAATAAATGTGCAAAAGCAACCTTTAAACCGGGAAACCTGCAGCACCAAGACAACATCAGCTTGGGACAAGAATGTGATATAAAAGAACTTGAGCAAGAGGGAGTGTATAAATATTTAGGAACTGATGAAGGATCAACAATAAAATATGAGCAAATGCAAAGCAAACTTAGTAAGGAGTACTTTAGAAGACTTCAATTAATCCTGAAAGCAGTGTTAACATCTAAGAACAAAATCCAAGTTATAAACCAATTTGCTCTTCCTGTCCTAACTTACAATTTTGGAGTGATTGACTGGCCCCAAAACATGTTGGATAGATCAGACAGGAAAACAAGAAGGATGCTTCATGGTCACCAAATGATTTATAAAAATCAGTGCACAACAAGATTATATATTCCCTGTTCTGAAGGAGGGATGGGCCTCCTTGAAATTGATTACATGTACAGATTTGCAATCATAGGACTCTACACATATCTGCTGACCTCACAAGACCCAAATATAGTGAAAGTTTTGAAACATGAGGAAAATAAATCTAAGATGATTTCTCTGCTTAGGCTAGCAGAAGCATATCAGCGTCAAGCAGGAATGGAAATCAAACCAGAAGTAGATAAAAATCAGGCAGCAGCTGAATGTGCCAAAAAACAAAAGAAAGAATATAAGGTGAAGGACCAGATGAGAAGGCAAGAAATGTGGAAAATGCATAAATATAGTTGGAAGTATAAAAAACGTCTGGAAGAACCTCATGTTGATCAGGAATGAATGCAGGAATGGTTAAGAAGAGGTGAATTCAATCCAAGGGATGAAAGGTTAATATTGGCTGCACAAGATAGTGGGCTATGTACAGTCAATTGAAAATGTGGGAGAAACAGACAAATGTAGGTTTTGTAAAACAGAACTGGAAACAGTTGCACACCTCATTGCTGGTTGCAACATACTAATGGCAGAAGGACTGTATATTGAAAGGCATAATAATGTGGCGAGACTGTTGCATTGAGGATTGTGCAAACATTATGGTATTGAAATGACTGAAAAGCACTGGAAACGTGATCCACAAAGCATCATAGAAAATGTTGAAGTCTACATCATATGGGATCATCCATTACCAACAGTTCAAAAAGATAGATGCCAGAAAAATGGATATAGTGGTTAAAGAAAAGAAGACAAAGGTAGCATTGATCATTGAAATTGCTACACCCAGTGACTACAGCATCCTATGTACAGAGATACATAAAGTCATAAAATACCAGTATTTGCAAGCAGAAACAAGAGCAATGTGGAAGAAAGATACCCAGATAGTTCCAATAGTAGTAGGCATAACAGATCTTATGTATATTATATATATTATATCTTTTATATATAAGAGTCTACAGTCATATTTAGATATGCTACCAATACATGTAATTCCATACGAATTGCAGAAGGAATCATTACTGGGCACATTGCGGGTGCTGTGAAGAGCACTTTTGGCTGACATCAGAGAGTGAAGCAATACTCAATTTCAGGAACTTTACTTGTACTTTGACTTAGGAATGGGGTCCATTCCCATCATGGTATTAGAAACCCAGAAGATTTGGAGAAATTAAAAAAAGATGACATGGAGTTTTAAATAAACAACTAGACATTATCACATATATAATGTATAGTCAGAATTTTTACCCATAGACAGCAGTCTATGGAATATCTTTAAATATGTCCTTCCTGTGGCACAGAAGTAGTTTTACTGTTTTACATACATAGCCTGGAAAGAAAGGAAAATTCTAACAATAGTACAAGCTAAAGAACACCAGCAATTCATAACAAAGTAGGGAAGCAACTTAAAGCAAGCACTGAAAGTAATTTTACTGATGGCAACTATCATAATGTTAGAAGTAATGTGTGAAATTTCTAGATAATATGTGGTTATATTATTCATGAAATGCCTTTTGGTACAAAACAGTTTATTCATTTAGCAGATGCACTGGCTCCTGTAACCAGGTAAAGGAAGCACTGTTAAAAAGCCAAAATAGATCCCTGTTATTGTTTTTTTTTATTTCTGTTAACTAAAGGAATTGTAATTGTCTTAAACACGTTATTATTTCATGTGTTGCTCTCAGCCTCTACCTCTTGTCTGTATAATATAGTATAGTAATATATCATTACGTTCATAATTTTCCTGGGTCCACTTCTACCCTACCACTTTCAAAATTACTGATTTTAATTATCATTTCAACCTTTTATTATCACATATGTTGACCTAACAATTTCATTTCTCTAGGGTTAATGTCACAAATAGCTGTTTTGAAGCCATTGCTCTATATTTATTCTTATTTTCTAAGTACTCCTGCATGGACATTCTAGCTTCTTTCAGTTGCACTTCAAACTATGTTCCACTTATTCTTTTTCACTTCTATAAATACTTTTTTAAGCCCTCTAGAAACCTACGGTCATCCCACTCCACAAAGGGGGAGCGACTACAGACCCTGGGAACTACCATCCCATTAGTCTGATGAGTCTGATATGTAAGACTATGGAGTCGTCATCATCAGGGACCTTATAAATAAGGACATAGGGAATCTCCCAAACTCTGGACCCCATGCAGTTTGGGTTTGTGAAAGGTAGACCGTGACTGCTCAACCTGATAGACTTCTTCGAGTCTGTCACCAGAGCTGTGGATAAGGGCAAGGTAGTTCAAACAGCCTACCTAGATCTTGCAAAGGCCTTCTACACCATCCCTCACTCAGGAATCATAGCTAGACTCACTAAACTAGGCATAAGCCCCTATGTCATAAGATGGGTTGCCAACTGGCTCACTGATAGAACCCACATTGTGAAAGTAGCAGACTCCAAATCTGACTACTGACCAGTTACAAGTGGTGTCCCAGAGGGATTGGTCGTAGGTCCTCTCCTGTTTGGCATCTATTTCTCTGAAGTAGAAGCCAACACAAAGGGACTCTGGCCGACCAAGTTTGCAGATGATTGCAAACTGGGAGCCATTATTGATTCTCCAGCTGATGTAGACATTCTACAAAAAGGCCTCACTGACACCAATGACTGGTGCCAGAACCATGGCCTTAAGCTCAATGCCAAAAAGTGCATTGTCATTCCCTTTGGGAAAAATTTGGTGCCCATGAACTACCACATAGGCAGTAGTCCACTAAACACCGAAGGTGTGATACGAGACCTGGGGACACAGGTCGACAGCAACCTCTCCTTTGATATCTACATTGCCACTGTAATCAGAAAGTCCTTCTATATGGCACATCTCATTACAAAAGGTTTCTCATCCTGGAAGAAAGAGGTCATAATCCCTCTCTACTCGTCCCTCATTAAACCTATTATAGAATACAATGACCCATCTGGTATGTACCTCACTAGACACTTACAACAACTGGAAAGGCCACAAAAATACTTCACTAAGAGGATCTTAGACTTTAGACACATGCCCTATATGGGCAAATTCAAAAAACTCCATCTATACTCTGTCTCTTATCACCTACTTAATGACAATGTCTACTTGGCCTACAAAGCCATGTCTGACCCAGAGCTGCTACATATGCTACACCTAAAGAAATCCCAATCCCTCCATGCCACACACTTCAGGGACCTAAACCTCATTACCACAATAAACAGAACATGCTGGAGGGACAAGTTCCTAACCCAGAGACTTCCCATACTCTGGAACAAGCTTCCCATTCACATCAAGCAGAGCACTTCACTGGCCCTTTTTAAGAGAAATCTTGATGAGTGGATGGGCAATAGGAAGTTCACCCTGGGGATCACTTCAGTGGCCTTGGTTGACAGGGGCACTGGAAACTAACTTTGGGCGGCATGATGCCAGAGAATCTTCTTGGGCTAAGCTTATATAGGTTCCAGGACCATTAGCCTAGTACACACCTATGAACCTACTGTGAATATTATTCCATATCTTATTTGGTGTCATTGTAACCACATTTCTAATCTTCAGTTAACAATTATATCAATTCTTTACAATTTCTTTACTGTATAGGTTAAAATCTCATAATATTTCAGTTAAAGTTTGATATATCCAATAATTAAACATTTCTTTTTCAGATGAAATACTGGAAAGTGCCAGTGTTTATCACAATATACTTTTACTTGCTTATAAAACTCAATTTGTTTAAGTGTATGGTTTAACACTCTCACCAGATGAGTTACCATATTCAGTTCTAACTAATTCTGCCCTTGAACCACATTGTACACGGTACTTCATTTTGTGTTATTTTCATTACACCCATAGACCAAAATATATACATACATTTCTCTAAGTATCTGCCCTTAGCTAATATCTTTCATATTTCTTATAGTCTTCCAATGTTTCCTTGATGAAAGGTTTCATCTTCTCCAGTGATATTCTTTATATCTTAACTCACAGTTTTTACTAGTATATATTGTGCAGCCAGTGAAATTCTTATACCCTGCCAACAACTTCGGGTCTGTATTACATGATCGAATGATTAGATGATCGAACACCTAAACATCGACCACGTAAATCGAACTGCAAAATAGCAAACACCTCTGGGAAACATTACCTTCTTCTTCTTTCAGCTTTTCCAGGTTAGGGGTCGCCACAGTGGATCACCTGTCCGCTCATGATTGGCAGTGGAGTTTTACGGTGTCGAGTTGCCAGCCCGGCACCCAAACTTCCTCAGAAGGCACACACATGTACGCACTCACACCTAGAGCTAATTTAGTGTCCAATCCACCTACAGCATATCTTTGGGATGTGGGAGGAAACCGGAGCACCCGGAGGAAACCCATGCGACCACAGGGAGGACATGCAGACTCTGCACAGAAGGCACCCTAGCTGAGGATTGAACCGCAGAACCTCTTGCTGTGAGGAGGCAATGCTAACCGCTGCACCACCATTGGGAAACATTACCATCGGCCACAAAAAAAAAATGACTTTGCAGCCAAGCTAAGTGGGGGGCTTTGCCCCCCACCCCCCGACAGTGGGTGCTGTGCCCCCACACTCCCCCTAACTAAATATACCAACTCTGAGATTGCTCCACATTGGAGAAAATGGCAAAATCCAGCGAATGGCCAAGGAAAATCTTTCCCTGCGTTAAATTGGCCATTCGCTGTTTTTTGCTTTCGATATTACGTGGTTGATGTTTAGGTGTTAGATCACCTAATCATTCAATCATGTAATATATACCCAACAACTTATCACTATAAATCTACCATTCCTGTCCTTAATTTGTTTCTCAGTCTTTAGTCTTATACCCTTTTAAATAATATTACAACCCCTTTTTATTACTTCCCTGCTTATTGCAGCAAAGAAACCTTCCTTCCCAGTTTCCTTACAAAACTTTCACTCTCCTTATGGTTCGTGTGCATTCCCTGTGCATTGTTATCTTGACTTTACTACTGTAAATATAAGTCAGCATCTCCATCTGTTTTGTTCTATCTACTTGGCCATTAACATACCAAACCAATAAGTCAAATTGTTTCATGCTAACGCTTGCACTTTATTCTTCTGAACTTATATTCCTTGTTCTAATATTATAGCCTGGTCCATCATAGTTTGTTTCCATCATTTTTGGTATCACTTTATACACTTTTGGGTAATATTGTCCTAAGTGAACCTGATCTCTCATTAAAACTCAGTTCACTCCCTATATAAGAAATAAACAACATAGTAATTATGTACACATCTTTTGCACAGCAATACATCTATCACTGTACAAAAAGTAGTATAAAGCTCCTTCTGCTACTCTGTAGTATCACTCAGATTTGCCTTTGAGATGGAGAATGTCTGTTTCAACTCACGTCTCATTTTTCCTCTTGCATGCTGCATTTTATTTCTGAACCCACCCCTCTGTCCCTGTATTGCTAGATAGCTAGGCTGTCTGCATTCTTTTATATTTATTTATGCAAGCATACACAAAAATAAAGAGAATCCCCTGGATTCTGCAAGCCTTGCACAGCATGCAGGATTAGTACAGGAGCTCCAGCAGGCAATATGTCTGCCGTGCAATCCAGGAATAACCTGTAGGGGCGTGCCCGAGCGCTCCTGCACTAGTCCTGCACGGACTCAGCCCCTGTATGCAAATTACCCCATTTGCAGGAGAAATCCATGCAAATTAGGTGATTTTGCGATCCAGGAAGCTGGAAACCGGCCATGCAGGACTAGTGTAATCTGCAGAAATGTACTCCGCCAGTAACGGGAGTACATTTCTGCAAATTCCAAAATGGATAGCTCCAAATAAAGGGTGGATATCATTTAGAAAGCATACCAATGTCCAAGTATAAGGCCATTGGCATGAAAAACAGTTGGAAAAAAAATCAACTTTTATTTTTTTTAGCCAATCTCGGCTGTTTAAGCGTAGGGCAGTGGCGTGCAAACAGGATCAGGGGGAAAATAAGAAAGTAAACCTAAAATAAGCATTTTAACTATCACTATTCTGCCATTATAGTCAATGCCAGGCAGAAGACAACATGGCCAGTGAATAGTGGTTGCTAAAGGGGGAGGCTCAGTGTGAGACATGTAACTATGCATTAGCAGGCAATCCTATGCAAATGAGGGGAATGATAGTGAATCCCAGATCTCCCCTGCATGCTAGTCAGCTCCCAACAGTGTAAGAGCAGAAATAGCTAGGTGCAAGCCTAGGAGTTAGCTGACATCATAGGGGGATATCTCAGGCATACAGTAAGTGGATTGGAGTCCTGTGGCTCAGGTTTGCTCCTAGCTTAGCACAGCTAGGCAAGGGGGTGTGTCTGAGGCTGCTTAGCACTCTTTACATTCCCTAAGTGGATGTGCGCACCACAAACTAGGTTTTAAAGAAAAAAAAGTAAACCAGGAAATAGCAGCTCCTTGCACATATGAGCACTGTGTTTGCGCGGCACAGTAGGAAGGTAATCTAGGAGAACTAGCATAGCTGGCAGGTGAAATGTATCAGAATCAGCCAATTACACAGGCAGCAGACCAGCCCAGCCCAGAACACTACTATAAACTATGCAAACACCTTCCCCTCTGGTTTTTCCCATACTCTACACCACCAGTGTATACAAACGGGGAAGTTTTAACAAACAAAACAACAAAATGATAGGGGCTGCAATAGCTATCATACAACTTGTGGAAGAGACTGAGGGTGGTGAGGATGTAAATGCTGTTGACCAACCCACAGTGAGGAGACAGAGAAGAGTGTACAGACCCAGAGTAGCCTACCAGGGGCTACATGAGCTGGAGATAGTGTAGCGCTATAGGGTGGACAGCGACCTCATACAGCAAATTGTTTAGCTGTGCTGGCCACGCGTAACACACAGAACAGAGAGGAACCCATCCCAGTGGATACCAAGGTATGTGTAGACCTAAGTATACCAGTTTCAGATACCTTCCAAAGACCAACTGCGGTTGTGATGGGGATCTCACAGGCATCAGCATCCAGGGTACTCCACCAGTTCCTGGATGCCATGTCAGCACATGCTGATGAGCACGTATATTTCCCCAACACCCATGAGATGTTGGCCAGCAATATGCAACTATTCCACCAAATAGCAGAATACCCTAAGGTAGTGGGTGCTATAGACTGCATGCAAATATGCATCAAAGCACCACCCGGTGAGTGGGGTAGTGTCTACATCAACCACAAGGGCTTCCTCTCCATCAACTGCCAGGTCATGAGGATGCTGGATATGCACTGGAGCCATAGCTGATGACACCCATCAGAAATGCACACACACCCGAATAAGAACTCCCTAATGAGGCACACGCACAGACCAGAATTATAATAGAGCATGTGTTTGGGATGCTCAAATCATGGTTCCGGTGCCTGGACACATCCGGTGGAGCCTTACAGCAGTCACCAGCTACATGTACCCAAATTGTCATCATATGTGCCATGCTACACAATATGATCCTGCGGAAACAGCTGCAGCAGAAACAGCACGGGCCAGGCCCACACAGCCCCCCACCATTGCCAAGGCCTGCACAGGCACAGAGTGACTCGGAGGAGGAACAACCTGAGCCTGCCCCAGTAGGCAGAAGGAGCTGTGCCCAGTATGCCCTGGCCTTGGCAAAGAGGCAACGCAAAGCACATACACTGACACAGGAGGGACCCAGGGAATAACACCTCTCTCTGACTCTCACATACAGTAAAAGGGATGCCAAACATGACACTACCTGTGCTCAACCATGTGTAGGATCTCCCCTGCATGCTAGTCAGCTCCCAACAGTGTAAGAGCAGGAATAGTTTGGTGCAAGCTACTATGTGCATCCAACATTGGCAGCCCTGCAGCACCACCCTCAATACTGGGACACCCACAAGATAAGTCACTCAACCTACCAATTGCCAAATGGAGTAGAATGTGTTGTTACCTGTATCTATGGTATGGATGTGAGCATGCAAGGGAATCGGGAGGCTGAATGGTATGCCAGCAGATAGTAGACACATATAGTGGCACCATGAGATATGTAACAAATACTGGTGTCACCATAGTAGCCAGTAGTACACAGGGCAACAAAACCCACTGCAGGAAATATGCTGGGCCACATGTGTGTCCATATGATTCACACATACCAATCAGGGAGGTTCACATACCCAACAACAGTCTCAGCCAGCAGAACAGGTGTAGCAAACACAAACAAAGGCTGTGCTATGGCCTCTGAATGATACCTATGGGTAACCTCCCCTAAGCCTACACAGCCAGACTACAGCAGGTCAGGCAGTGGGATGTTAGTTCTGAAGGGTAGGAAGTTAGAAACTAATATGTAGGTCAATCAAAGCTAAGACCTATAGTACACTGATATGCCTCTAGTCAGCATAATAGGTTAGAATACAGAATGAAATGGAGTACCTAACATACCAGTACAGTCATAGCAAATGTTTACAAGTGTCAGGTGTGCCCCTCATCCTACATAGAATATGCAAAAAAATCAGGTGTGCCCCCCCCAATCCTGTGTAGAAATGTAGTAACAGTCAGGTGTGCCCCCCCCCCCAATCCTGTGCAGAAATGTAGAAACAGTCTGGTCTGTCACCCCATAATCCTATGTAGAAATGTAGTAACAGTCAGGTGTGCCCCCCTCCCACAATCCTGTGTAGGAATATAGAAACAGTCAGGTGTGCTCCCCCCAACCCTACTTAGAAATGTAGTAACAGTCAGGTGTGCCCTTCCAAACCTATTTACAAATGTAGTAACAGTCTGGTGTGCCCCCCCAATCTGATGTACAGATGTCATAACAGTCAGGTGTGCCCCCCACAACCCTACGTAGAAATGTAGTAACATGTATGTGTAGGTATAATACCAGTAGAGCACAGAAGCACAGAGGTGGTCAAGCTAGCAGGATAGGTTGTAGGATCTGCACAATATGCAGGTATGTGTGTGTTAGGTTGGTGTATGGATCATGTTGTGTGAGAGTGGTCAGTATGTATGCATGTTGAGGTAAGACCTGATGGCCATTGCCCACTACTGCTGATGACATGGACAAGTCCTCACAACTGCAGTGCCAAAGACAATACCCACCAGTATAACACATGCTAGCAGTAAGCCATTGTAAGTGTATGGTGGTAATATGTGTCACCATCAGAAAGACTGACATGGCATGGCTGTTGGGCTAGATATACAAGCAGTAGACAGGGGAAAGTACCCCAGACATACAGTATATGTTGTGTCACTGTGAAATGGACACACCCTTGGAATTGTACATACAAGTATGCATCACATTATCTGGTCCTGTAGTAGGGGATACCGGTGTTGTCTGCCCAAACACTCGCAGATCACAAAGGAGGTAGGACTGATGTACTGGGAAACAGCTGATGTACCTGCACATGCAAGCATAACTGGAATGCCCAATGGATATTTGTGTGTCAGATGCAAATAGTGTCCATAGCAGACATGCACCCAGCTCACACAAACACCACCCACAGGTACCTCTCTGGTTATACCCCTGCTGTGGGTAATGGGTACAATATGACCCCACCTGTATATGGCAATAGCGAAAGAATGCAGCATGCAGTGCAGGTGTCCCATGTAGGTGTGTTGCTAGCTGTAGGTAGCACCCTGCCAGCATCCACACCACCTGATCAAGACTGATAGAAGGTATTGGCATGAACATCTAGCACACCTATCCTATAACCCCAGGGGAATATACTATATGGCGGTCTGAGACTGTAGGACTGACAGAATGCAATGGCCTGCCACATCTGGCCCCCATCAACACCTAATGGCCCATAGACCTCTGCCAAGGGCCTGTGTCTCACACATACTGCCAATGCATGTTATGTCATGGAAACCCAAATAACAACACAACAGACTCCACATAAGCCATATACAAGGCCATGTGGACAAACCAAAGTAACATGTCCACCATGTCCCACTGCCTGAACTGTGGACCAATACCAACACACAGCTGTGATGGGGTGATAACCTTAGGGAAAGGATCAGAGAATGTATGCATAATGTAAGGAAGAGGATAGAATAACAGAGGGGGGGCGGGAGCTTGGGCAGCATGGAATGTGCAAGGTCCGACACAAAGCTGTGTGCACACAATATCCCTGGCTGTAAACACATAAATGGGTGGATACATACCTGCCTGTACACCACAATAGGGGTAATGTCCTGATTCATGGCCCCTTACTTTGGATGACCTGTGCGAATCTGTACAGCTGTGAGGTATTGCCATAGCAATATAAGGCCATACTGTCATGTTGATGGATGTACAAGTATGGGATCTTCTGCCAGCACTGTACCACACAGACCCAGCAGCAAGTGTCTGCAGCTTCCCCTCCAGGATGGCATAACCTACCATGAATATGTAGGCATCTTCCCACAATACCACACACAGCTGCAGTCACCCCTGTTCCCCAAGACATCATTGTGAGCAGGAATGTCCACCTGACAGTAAATGAGGACAGAAAGCATCATAGTGTATAACAGTACACATGTCTGAATATATCTGCTAACAGCAGTACCATGTAGCTGAAGCAGCACATACACAATCACCTACAGTACACACTATCCCCTGCACACTTTGTCCCCATATTGCCAAATGATGGACGGATACCCTGCAGAAACAGTTTGCAACATGTAGGTGTACAACACAGAGGTCTGCACTGGATTACAAACTACCTGGAATCGATCCACACATTCAGTATAGAAGGGCATACCGGGCATGCTCACACACTTAAACAAATGAAGCCCATGTCTGCAAACAACAGTGGACCAGACATATCTGGCAATTGCAGATGTTAGTGCAGACACTCCTCAGTATGCACCACTCATGCTTTGCACACACACTGGATAGGAATACAGACATATATCCAAGGACAACACACTATAATAAGTCAAAAGTAGATGTACATAGATGTGTGGAAGAGAGTGAGTGTGACAAGGAGCCATCCATTATGAGGCCTGTCCCTTCCAGCACACAGCCAAATGGCTATAACCACATGAGGTTCAGATGTCACTCATTGTAGATATTAGCCACTGGTATCTGTCAGCATTACAGGCTATGTGGTGCACGTGCTAGCTGTGTAGCATGACTGTACAAGGAAGTAGTCATCTAGCAGCTGTATACATTTACCTGTGGAATATAACCCTGCATGTGCCCGCATGTGGTGTATCAACCTCTAGATGAATGGGTTATGGCCCATGCACACTCACTGCCCTCCCAATATCCCTACTATGACAAGCCTGCTGAGGTCATCCACTTTGAAATACACCTTTGGGAATGTTGTAGCCCAGTAATTTCTGTGGCGTGTCCTATAACTTCATACTGCTGTAGTGTGATAAACTAGTTAGGTAGGGCTTCTAATTCCAGACATGGCAACTGTGTGTGGTTCTCTGTCTCTGTAGAGAGCAATGCTTTTTAGGCTAGTCACACACACTACAAATCAAACACCTTACTTTGGCAAGGCTGCTGATGTCATTCACAGTGGAATACACCTTTTGGAAAGCTGCAGCTCAGTAATCCCAATGGCACATTCTTTAACTGTATACTACTGTAGTGTGATAAAATAGTTAGGTAGGAGTTCTAATCCCAGACATGGCAACTGTGTGTGTGTGTGTGTGTGTGTGTGTGTGTGTGTGTGTATGTTTGTTTGTGTAGAGAGCAATGCTTTTTAGGCTAGTCACACACTACAATTCAAATGCCCTACTTTGGCAGGGCTGCTGAAGTCATCCACTTTGAAATACACCTTTGGGAAAGTTGTAGCCCACTAATCTCCATGGCGTGTCCTATAACTGCATACTGCTGCAGTGTGATAAACTAGTTAGGTAGGAATTCTAATCCCAGACTTGGCAACTGTGTGTGTCTCTCTGTCTGTGTAGAGAGCAATGCTTTTTAAGCTAGTCACATGCACTACAAAGCAAATGCCTTACTTTGGCAAGGCTGCTGATGTCATTCACTGTGGTATACACCTTTCAAAAAGCTGCAGCTCAGTAATCCCCATGGCATGTCCTTTAACTGTGTACTGCTGTAGTGTGATAACATAGGTAGGAGTTCTAATCCCAGGCATGGCAACTGTGTGTGTGTGTGTGTGTGTGTGTGTGTGTGTGTGTGTTTGTGTGTGTGTGTGTGTGTGTTTCTCTGTGTAGAGAGCAATGCTTTTTAGGCTAGTCACACTCACTACAATTCAAATGACCTACTTTGGCAGGGCTGCTGATGTCATCCACTTTGAAATACACCTTTAGGAAAGAGAACTCCAGTTATCCCCATGGTGCGTCCTATAACAGCTTCATGCTGTAGTGTGATATAGAATGCTGGTAGAGGTTCTATTCCCACACATGGCAGTTGTGGATGTTTTGTGTGTGTTTCTATGTTTGTGTAGGGAGCGATGCATTTTAGGCTAGTCACACTCATTACAATTCAGATGCCCTACTTTGGCAATCCTGCTGATGTCATTCACTGTGAAATACACCTTTGGGGAAAAAATAGTCCCGTAATGTCTGTGGTACATCCTATAACTGCTTAGTGCTGTAATGTAATAAGCTAGTTAGGTAGGAGTTCTAATCCCAGACATGACAGATCTGTGTGTCTGTGTTTGTAATTTATATCCTGTGTGGAGATGGTCGTGAGTGTGCAACAACTGGACTCAATGTGATCTGATTTTGCAAATTTTGTATATGGTGCCCCTAGTATATACCACAATGTCCACCATACAGGGATAGCAGATGTGAAATAGCCGAGAGGCTGGGACACAAATCCATACCCCTACATGTGACATCAAGGCCAGGTGAACAAATTGAACAACCCTAGTATTACCCAGAGAACACTCTCAACCCATGTCTTATACACACACACACACACACACTTGCCTAGGCAACAGCTGCTATGTTGGTAGTACCCTGCTTATTGCCAACTGATAGCGACCATGGTGTGATTGCAGTGGGCTACTGAAGGCATGGCATCCCATCCATCAGTCCAGTAGGCACATACATGCCAACAGTGCACCTTCCCCATGTTCCCCACTGGATATCTGCAACACCTGTGGTGCCATCAAATGTGACCCACAAAGGACATATCATGCCTGACAAACATGACCTGTATGGACAGATGCCACTGAAACCAGGGAATACCGGTATCATTCTATCAATGTAGGTTAAGGGTCAACCTGCCATCCATTAACAGTTCCTGTCACATGAGGCCAGGACTGGCACATCTGATGATAACAATCTGTGTACACAACATGGGCCAGACACCCCAGGTACAGTTCCACATGTCACTGTATATGCATCTGGGAGGTGTGCATATCCCAGACACTGTCCATGTCATGGACTAAAGAATACATACATGGCAAGCAATGCACAGCATTGGTCACACACAATAGTCACCCAGGTGACTGGATGGTGAATACAATACCCACTTGTCTGGGCAAATCCAGACACTACACTCCTGAGCCACAATGCAGACCATTATCATGTGGTCTGATGCCAAGGTGTACCCATCACCTAACCTTGTATAGCCATCTCGCACAGTCGACCACTACACACCCATGAAGCAATGCACACATGCATGTCAGTACTGGCACCCTGTGTCTGTCTGCTGTATGATGTGCATGACCACATTCACACTCACTACAGCCCCCATTGGCATACTGAAGCATGCTGTCTGATGTCAGACACCTTCACATACCCTTTGCCCATATAACCTCCGTATGACCCCTGTGGAGCATGTGATACCTGCACAGTAATGTTTTGTGGCAATCTCACTAATGATGAGTTGTATTCCTGGCCCTGCCAAGTGTGTCAATGTGTGTGCATCCCTGTGAGAGTGTGGCTGTGTTGACGCTGGCACCTGTTCATGTGGATAGGCATGTGTACTACACCTATCATATAGCTATCATATCCCTGTTGCAGATGTCACTTACCATCACATATACGTTTTGAGGGTTCCTCAACATGTAACAGATGTGGCGCATCCAATAACTGCATAGACATGTGATAGCACTACATAGTCATCAGGGGTTTGATATCCTGTACTAGTAAGTGTGTGACACAAATATGCTTATGTTTTACTCCCCCACCCCTCCCTGACTTTTCTTTGCCTCTGTCTGCCTCTCTCACTCCCTGCCTGGTGGATGTGGAGACTTACACCTGCTTTTCTTAGGCAGCAGCATGTGTATTTTAAGTGATGCTCATGATTAGCTGATGGCCTCTGCATGAATTGCAGCCCTTTTCTAGATGATAGCATGTGGAACAGCTGTGGTAACATTCCCATAGCCAATTGCATGGAAACACACTCCAATATCTAGGAACATCATGTTGGTGTAGGCCCTTTACATTCACTGTGAGCAGGAACCTGATCTGTTGTTTGGCAAACAGCATCTCAGATGGATTGGGGATTTACCTCTAACAACATATGCTGTGGAAACAGGGCAACACACAGGAGGGGGATGTGCCTGACCTGACTACAGACTGTAAGTGCTGCTATACTGCACTTGGAGTAATGTTGGTTTAACAGGGTGTGTGTGAATATGGCTGTCCTACATGTTTTAATACCTGCCATGTCAGTGTTATGCTTATGAGGAACCCCCATCTGTAGGGTCATCTGCAGACTGGGCAGTGTGTCGTGCCTTTTGTTTCATGTGTTACTCACAGAGTACCTATCTGTGAACTGCAGAAGGTAGTGTGAGGATTGCAGTTTGTAGATGGTGACAGCAGTGAGAGTTACTGACTTCATATACCTCATAGAACATATGTTGCAACAAACCCTGTTAAAACAGTAATGTATGTGGTTATCACAGCAATATGTCAATATTGGCCCTGTGTATGTGTGTCCAGCCACAACTCTATCAACCTTTGTACATATGTCATGCAGTAAGAGGTGCATATGTGCTGTACACCATAATTAGTGACATCATATCTGATAAGCCAGTGAGATATCAGACTGGAACACATGTTATGTATAGTGGGGGCTATATTTTATGACATAACCTGGACATTCTGTGGTTGTGTGTGCAGTACTGAGGTCTGTGTACTTATGGTGATTGTTGACAATGTATGTATTGTTAATATGTACTTTGGCCTGTGTACAGACTGTGGTAGATATTGTTCTGGGTGCTGTTCTATCTGATGTTGCACGCTGCTCCACTGTATGTTACCCTATTGGCTTACATGCTTGTAGGCCCATGCACACACATGTCCCATACTGCAGACAGCCATCAGACAACACTGTGTAGTGGCCCAGTATATATAGGGTTAGTGTGTGAGTGGCACATATGAGGATGGTGTTGAACAGATAGTCCATATATTGTAATATTACGCTAGCTTGCCATATGTGGCTGTAGCTGTGTTCACATTGGTTGTGGTTATGCACTTTCACACAGGTGTATCATACTCTGTGCTGTGACATGCCTGTAAAGCCTGCTATATATGCTGGTACATGTGCATTCCCCCATAGGAAATGTAAGCCAGTGTTGAGCCAATCTGCCTGTAGCCTGCAAAGCCTAGCAGCATAGTGTACTTACCCAGTGAAATGTCATGTCTAGATACTTGCCTAACGTACTGCTGCTGGGCCATCATAACAGTCATGTATGTCAGACAGAGCAGTGGGATGCTGTACAGATGTATGTCACTATAAAGTGGGTAGTACGTGGCCATTGCATCTGTATACCAGCAGTTATTATGTGTCAGGACAGACAGAGGTGTGTGAATGCATAACATATGGGGGCAAATGTATACCAGTAGGTACGTGTTATACCCATCTACATGGCTGTTAACATCCACATTGTCAGACTTGGTCCATATGTTTTGCACTATGGGGTTCTGTGTATACCTCTGGACTGTCCAGGGTGTGTCAGACTGTCCACATATATTGGGCAATATCTCTGCTGTAGTCCAAAGGAGTATTACTGTGCTAGCAGTGGTACTGTACTATGATGTCCTTAGGATGTATGTCAGTAACAAATGGCGCACATGTTAAAAGCAGATGTAAACTCCCACAAACACCATGTCTGTGAAGACAATCCTTATTACAGTAGTAATAGTCTAGAAATATACCTGCAATACATATCTAACATCCCCTTGCACTATGAAATTGGGACTATAGGGGCTGAGGTAGGGCTCCACTCCATGTTCAGGACATATGGTGAGCATATATGTATATATAATTCCCCAGATATCTATATAGAGATATACACATATGTATATCGACATACATAGATGGATATGTATATGTACATAGATATACATATAAACACTCATATATATATATATATATATATATATATATATATATATATATATATATATATATATATATATATATATATATATATATATATATATATATATATATATATATATATATATATATATACACACACACAGAGCAATATATGTCTACACATAAACAGATAGAGATATGTATGCACCATATATGTATGTATATCTATATATATCTATCTATCTATATATATATATATATATATATATATATGTATAGACAGTAGTAGATATATGAGAATAGATATGTATGCACATATATTTATATATATCTACATATATACCAACATAACTAGGCATATCTGTACACATAGGATGTGCATACATATATAGCTATATATATACATATATCTATATATACATATACGTATATCTATATATACATATATCTAGATATACATATATGTATATGTGTGTATATATATATATATATATATATATATATATATATATATATATATATATATATACATACGAAGAGATGTACACATGGACATATATATGTTGTACTATACAGATGTGGATACAGACATATGTATGGGTATACATGTGTATGTACATGTAGACATATATAGTCCTATTATATGTATACAACCATATTCCTGTCATGAGTAAACCTCACGGTTGTGTATACCCTCTGAGATGTATCTCACCATATGTATCTGCTACGTGTATATTATGATAAAACAACATATGTGATGAAACAGTCATATTAATAACAAGGACTACACAATTTAACAACTAAAGGCAATTGTTCAATACTACTCAATATGTGTATTGAGTAGTATTGAACTGTTTCATCACATATGTTGTGATGAAACAGTCACATTAATAACAAGGACTACACAATTTAAGAACTAAAGGCAATTGTTCAATACTACTCAATATGTGTATTGACAGCTATATTGGTAAAACAACAGCTATCTTCACAGTGTTCATGGTGTAGTGGTTAAGTGTTGTGACTTCAGTGTACAGGATCCTGGGTTCAAGTCTTGCAAGGGCTGTTCGTTTTGTTGCTGGGCAGAACAAGGGCTGTCAGATACAGAGTGGTTAAGACAGTCTTGAGCAGCTTTAAGCATGTTTTCACGGGTTTACGTGAAGCTAAGGAGTGCTGAGCTATGGGTAAATGTACGGGTACTTACACAGTGTAGTCTTCACTTACCAGTGCGCAAACCATCTCAGCTGTTATATTGCAGCAATGTTGATACTTGATAAGCCATGGCTTAGCCCTGGTAAACAGGTCACACCACCCAGTCTGATAATCTGTAATAAGTGTATGTAATGCCATGTACAATACATGTGCCTATGTACTGTCATTACAGTAGCAAGGGGTGTGAGTGTCATGTGTGGGACACAGATATTTATGAGGCCTGTACAGCACTGCTATCCATGTGAATGTGTTACATACAGGTGTAGTAGCCCAGGATACATGCTATCACACTGGAATGTAGTGTATCATGGCAGTACTACTGTTGGCAGTGCTAACCCAGGCAAGAGCAGAGTTCTAAATGTAGTACAGACAACAGGCACACCTGCAGGCATAGCTGGACACTGAGGCCTCCCTGTTGTATCCCTGGTGTGTGAGCTGTATCACAGTTCATACCCCTTAATGAGTAATGCTCCGTCATGTGGAATGTAACTGTAGACTGCCGTCTATACAGCACATGTTAGTGAGGACTTCTGACATGTAGGTATGGCATACATATTGTTGCTAGACATCTATCTATCAACACACTCATGCTACTGCATAGCTGCTTGCCAAGCTAATGACTGTCAGTCCCTGTACAGATGTGTAGATGGCAGGTATCCAGCTGGAATATGTACAGGCAAACTAAGCTGACACTGACATGCCTGCCCAGCTGTGTAATAACTGGCACATACAGGAGATGTCACCCTGTATGCACAACATGCCATGGGTACCTCCACTACATTACCACAGTCAACAGAACATGTTTGGGTACAGGTCTCCATCACAGCCACTACCCATGTGTTGTAATGCATGTTGCATACACGTCAACTTGATCACCTCAGTGGCCATGTGCAGGAGGCACCTGGAGGATTGGCTGATGCATGTCATCCTCACCCCGAGGGTCACCACAGTAGTGTCGGTCGATAGATTGCCTGCTGCCACCTAGCAGGTGCCAGGATACAACTGTACACACAACAGCTACACAACCCTTCTCCCCTTGGACAATAGCTAGGTACACAGCTATGTCCACCTGCAGCGATGCACCCCTGTGCTGACACATGTGTGCGTGTGCATGACTGAGTATAGCAGTGTCTGTGTGTTAGCACACCTGTACTTGGGAATTCATTGAGGGCCTTTACAACCAATGCAACATCCATTGCCATAGTCAGTTGTGGATACTGCTGTATGCGACATTACATGTACCCTGTTAAGCTCCCCCCATACTTGCTAAACAAGCCTTGCAGTATCAGCACAATAGTGTTTTACAAATGGGTTGTTAGGCATAGGATACCCATTGTGTTCTGGCATGTGTGTGTAGTTGTGCATGTCCGTATATCTGTAGGGTACAGCATTCTGAGGCCACATATTCCTATTACAATACCCATTCCACACGGTAGTACAGATATTGTTGTTGCTGCCCATAGGTGAGCCATGGCAATGCAACACAATACTACGTGTGTGGCATGTGCATTAGATGCATATCACTGTAGTACCACTGTTGGGGTATACTATGGGTTGTATCACAGTCACGGCCAATGTGTGATGGTGGGTATGGCAGAGTGTCATCATGGGTTTCAGAGAGTACAATATCCACTGGGGGATGTGGATGCTTTGTACACTGTCTTTACACCAAGGTACACCCGGTATACGTCCCATGTACCACGTTATGGTTACCATTGTCACCATCAACCATACAGGTAACTGATACCACAATCCAAGCCAATTATTGCATGTGCTGTGTGCAGTCTACCTGTAACACATTGGACACATGGTCAAGTTAGTTAGCAGCGATAGGCCCTGGTATCTTGGATGTGTGTCTGGCGGTTATGTGTCTGTTAATGTGTATATGACGGTATGTCACATTACGTATTGTCCATATACACCCATTACATCCCCCATTTGCATACTGTACATGTCTGGGGATGTTCTGCATGTAACATGTAACCTGGGACACACCTCACCCTAAACACTGTGTGGTGTGTGCAGTCTAAGCCACACACTTCAGTATCACTACATAGCTAGGTAGGGGTCTAGTCCCAGTGCTGCCAAGTAACAGTGTGCATGTATGTGGATGAGTCTACATCAAGTTGCAGAGTATACACACCTCAGTGGGTCACCTGTCCATGTGGCACAGGCAATTACCATTTTAGTAACCTGTGACGTGTTTAACTGTACCCCAGATATGTCACAGCCATGGTGTCACCACAATGCCATACTCCATTGTGGAATATGACTGCAGACCATCCTCATGCTGACACATGTACACCCACAATACAAATGGATAACATCATAGGGACCACAATCAACCAGTGTTACTAACAGCTATAATGCATCATTGCTGGATGACTACACTACCTGCCATATATGCATTACAATTTACCCCTTACAACATGTTACACTGCAGTACTGTGGCACAATGTAGTACAGTCACAGTGTGCATCAGAATCATATTAGCCTGTCCCTGCATTGATGGTATAGATGACAGGGATGTGGCACAGGTATCATCATATGCACAGGACATCCTTGTGCTGACACATGTACACCTACAACACAAATGGATAACATTACAGAGACCACAACCAACCAGTGTTACTAACAGCTAAAAGGCATCATTGCTGGACGGCTATACTACCTGCCATATATGCATTACACTTTACTCCCTACAGCATATTACATTGCAATACTGTGGTATGCTGTAGTACAGTCACCGTGTGTATCAGAACCATATCAGCCTGTCCCTGCATTGATGGTATGGATGACAGGGATGTGGCACAGGTATAATCATATGCACAGGGTGTGATGTTCATTTGCCAGAGGCTGAGGGAGAGGCATACATTTGACACCATGTGTGTGGGTGAGGAGTGTACTGTGGTGAGCTGGGCATGATGATGTGGTGTCTGTAGGTATGGGGCTGCCCTAGGTGTGTTTGCATAGTGTTTGGATATGCATACACACAGTTCTGCCATGTGACTGCCCTACACAGGTGTTTGTGGACAGCTGCAGACCATACCTGGCAGGTTGTGCAATTCACTGCCTCTGGCCACGGACACATGGACTGTGCCTGCCAGGGGTTCCATGGGCATGTCCAGGTACAGGCCTCAATGTGCTACTCTCACCTGATGATGACAAATGTCCACTGATACCAGGTCCCTCCTGGGACTGGCCAGGACCACATGCTCATGGCCTGCTGTGGTGTGGTGTGGACAGCACCCCCCCTGCAGAGACAGGGCTGGTACTGCCACTATGGCAACCCCTTGGTGTCCTAGCATGTCCACGTTGACTACCAGCTGTTGTCATAGCTGGCCTATGTCCACATGGCTGTCGCCGCACTTCCACCACACGTTCAACCACGGACAGACCGTGGTCGATGAGGGCCATCATCTCACCAGACCGTATATCCATGAACTCAGTTAATCCAAGGATGGCACCAGCCAGTTCACGGGCGTTGTCATTTGCAGATGTGAGAGCAGCCCTCTGCAGCCTCAGGCCCTGTCTGTGGTAACATTCTATATGTGCCTGCACCACCATGACAGCCTGAAATGTGCACCTGCTGGTACCAGCTATGACATCTCTATCAGGGGCATGATGTCCAATGCCCCTACCATGAGCACCCTGGGACATCTGCCTATGTGGTGCCCTGCCAGACATCCGGCTATGCCTACTATGACCGGACACAGTAGGCATGGTTACCACACTTTCCTGTGCACTGCCACCGAACGCTAGCTGTCCGTCCACTACGGCCATTGGTGATGGGTGTGTATAAGCACTGAAACTGTGTGCTGGGTTGGGGTGGTTAAAAGGGGCATGTCGAATGTTGGCGCAGTGTTGGCCCCTGACAACCCCACCTGTGTCTCAACAGTACTATCATCATCTTTGGTAGCTGTATGGACACCAACATCAGATGGCATGCAGGAGAGACCCGGACCCACCTTGCCACCTGTGGGGGAAAACAATAAATGCACTTTAAAACCTGTACAGCATTGCCTAACAGTATACATGCACCCACACACACACACTCACACACACACACACACACACACACACACACACACACACACACACACACACACACACACACACATATATACACACACACGCACACACACCTCCATAATACCTACCTGTCCATGGCTTTACAGACAGTTCCACGTATATGTCCATGTGGTACCCCATCCTGCATCACACTTGCTAACATACACACATTGATACCACTCAGTAACATATCAATCCTCTAAATGCCTACACAATCAGTCACAACACAAGGCCTGTTGCTTCTTTACCTGCCTGATGTGTGTGTAGTGGTTTTACATGGCCTCACTGCTGCCATTCGATATGCACCCTCTGTATGTCCGGACATCATGAGCATGGGCCCTATATGTTACTATGTTCTATCCATAATACCATGGACTGGTGTGTTATGTGTATGTAATGCTCAGTACATGCCAGATATGCTGCTCCTTCAGCCTATCATGTGACACCTGTAATATTTGTATATACTCCCTGGTGTTGACTAGTACTTCCCCAATGCATCTGTAGTGCTGCATACGTGAGTTATAGATGACCTCTCTGCTGAATGCAATATTAAGGGTGTACCTGGTATCCACATTTTCTCTGGATGCTTGTTCCATGCTACAGACTATATTATACTATCAGCTGTCCTGTGATTACACACATGACAGGTATTCCTGGTGTGTAATGTGGCAGTCCATGTGCATGTACTGCATGATCCCAGAGGGAGGTACTGCTGTATGAACACCCCACAATCGCACATTTGCATACATGGCCAGCCACACTAACACACACACATGCACATAAACATCCTACATGCATCAACCTCCCTCCACTTCACCAGAATGACCCTACAGACAAACTGACTACCCACCAGGATGCAAACACACACATACAGGTAAGATTGCACAATGAAAGTACACACAGTCCTCCTATTACCCCTCTGTCAGCATGCATAATATATGGTACCCGACAGCATGCAGTGCAGCTATAGTCAATCCATGCTGGCAACAGTATACATGTGTGTGATGCATGTGCTGTGTCACTAGGTGAAGCCCCTTTCCCTGGATACCACTGCATCCATGAACACTGTATTTCCGTGCACCTGTTCGGCACCCTGCCATGTACTGTGCACCACATCTCACAGGTATATGGCCCATTGCTGAATGTGTACTACTGTGTCATTCATGTCAGCTTTAATGCTCACAGCCCCTATGTTTTTCAGCAACACATACCTGATATGATATGTGGACAGATGTCATTTTTGCCTGATGTGTGATGCACAACTCTCAACATCAGCGGACCATGTATGGCCAATCCAATATTCTTATACTGACAACCATCAGACCATACTGTGGCTATGGGGGGTGTACACACCTTTATTGATTTGACGCACCCATCCTTGATCTGCCATGAGACCACATCACCGCATATCTTAGCAGTGCATGAGCCCGATATGTAACAAATGTCCTGTACTTTCACATACAGTGTGTACGGATTGTGTTAGGTGTGTGGCTGCTGACTGCAATGCATACACACCATGTGGGCATATGTGTGCACATCCTTATCATGACAGATAATCGCACCTCTTGTTGTGTATACTACAGCAGTCACTACTCCTGGCAGGGGTATACCAGCATGTGCCATCTGCATTTACCAGTGTATGTTCAGTCTGCTCCACACATGTCCCCCTATTCTGCATGATTGCAAGGTCTCCTCATGTGCATATCCCATGGTGTTAACATACTGCCGTCATTATTGCGGTGGGGATAAGGTTATGGCTGCCACAGGTCCTGAACTTGACTATGTGCATACAGAGCAATTCCTAGCCTCCTTAGGATCCCTACTGCAGTGCACTGGTGTGCCATGCTGACACCCCCCTCCATCAGCCTTTTTGCAGATGCATGACAAGTAAGCCCAACACATTTGTGTCACTTTGCAGTGTCCCATACACTGAACACCACAATGTACAGCCTAGTCCCTTCTGAGAATGTGGACTACTGTAATGCCTTATGCCATAGTGTATCTCTGCAGCAGTTGCCATTGTCCTACAGGTATAAACACTGGTGTTGCACTGTATATGGGTGTTGTTCCGAAAATGTCCCTACTGTAAGCCATGTGTCCCACCATTATGTTACTCCCTGTGGACACATTCCACAATGACAGGATATTAGTTATCATGCAGATGTCTGACATACCCTTCCAATACCCCATCATGGTCACCTCTGTGATGCTGTGCATTTCACAGCAACAATACGTGCACATGTACAGCAAGCATTCTGGGTAGGAGTGTTAGATGTGTGCATGGAATATATCATTGCCATTACATGCCCGGTGTACTGGCAAGCATCTACATAAACCAATCTCACCAGCTACAGACTGCTGCCTTGGTGGTATCCTAGAGGGACCTACATAAAAGGATGAGAGATGCAATGTCAGTGGCCACACCTGTATCAGGGGTCTACAGGGTAGGAACAGTATTGCAATACATCAATGGTACATTTCCACAATACCACCACATCTGGATATCTGTTTATTGCTACTATGCAGCAACACAATATATCTATGACATGTCAGATATGCATGATCTACCTGTACTGATGTGGATGTATACACAACAGTGGTCTACTGATGTGCCATGTGTCCTTACCTGCACACTGCTTGGCCGGTGTGTGGGTGGCACCCACCTCCACAAAGGTGTCTGGTGGTAGGTGGCTGGCCAGACGGGCAGGTGCCACGAGGCTGGCCAGGAGCTCCTCCACACGTGTCACGGGGGGATGGATAGCATGGCCCCCCCCTGTGGCAAGGTGATCCCCACCAGACTGCAGCAGCACGCCGATGAGCATTGCAAAGCAGGTCAGTACAATGATGCCAGACTTGCTCATAACTGTGGTTGTGCAGTCCGACATCATTGACCCTGTGGACTAGGTCATGTGGTCTACTCCTACTGACCATGGGCAGCCCTGCCAAACAGCACAGGGTAGTGCTGGATTAAATTTGTGATCAGTTCTTCATTTTTGGCTGCTGAATATGTTGGCAGACATACATTTGACATCTTGGCTGAAACACATAAAGATGGACACAGGTCTGAGCAACTCATACAACAAGGTTACCACAGTTCATAATACACATCTCTGTCACACCCCTCGCACCATATCAACTACAACAAACTGTACACACAACTCATTAGGTATGGCTACAGCTTACCTACCAGTGGGACAGATATTGTATTGTACACATTTTCTGCTATGTGATTGTACCCATGTTCCCTTTGTGGACACTGTCATTGTTGGCCTGTTACAGACTATTCACCAGCATGCCATTGTCAGGGCCAATATGTTCCATATATGCCTGAGGTATGACTGCTTTGTGATTGCTGCACATCTGACATTCTGTGTTATTGGGGATATCTATGCATGTTGTTGGACATGTTCCGGGATTGTGTAAACTATTACTACCAGCATATGTTCAATAACATTGGCGCAATAACATATATATATATATATATATATATATATATATATATATATATATATATGTACTATTGCCCAGCAAGAACCACCTCTCCAAACCCATCTGCCCATGTTACCTGGCCACATCACATGTGTGTCCCACCCTGGGGCCTCCTCATGTCCTGGTCCAGCAATACCATCAGGTGGAACCAACCCAGAGGATGTTGCCACCCCCCCTCGGGGCACACACAGACATGTTCCTGTCCCCTGAGGGCAGGTCCAGGATCTGTTCCATAACGGGTTCCACAGACACACGTGGGATGTGCTACATCACTCTGAGGCACCGAGTACACATTCACAGGGCTGACATGCTCCTCCTGCTCAGCCTCCAGGCCAGGCACCTTCAGGATGTGGACTGCTGTTGTGAGTAGCAGTGGGTGGGAGGTTTGTTCCCATTGTGTCCATATTGGGGCCCATGGGGCATCCATATCACAGACCACACACACCATCCAGGGTGTTTACCCAACACATGTGTCACATACCACCCCTGTAGACTGTCCTCTATATCTACCAACCCTGACCACCTCCACAACTATACCTGCCATACTTTCCCATATTCCCATTCCATACGTCATAGATGAGGGCAATGTGGTCCCAACAAGGGGTTAACATGTGACATACCCATCCATGTTGCACACACTGCCAGCTGTAGATATCTGTGTGTATTGCTATGTGTACTGTTTCCTTGCACATAGCATGCATCACTGTGGTAGTAATATATGGGACATGTATTTACATACATATATGTTTGTGTGTGTGTTTGTATATATGTAGACATGTACATATAGGTATATATATCTATATATGTGTAGATATATGTGATGCATATATGTGCTCATATATATGTTTACACATGGATATCTGTATATTTGTGGATATACATGTCGATATATATATATATACATATATATATATATATATATATATATATATATATATATATATGTATGTGTGTGTCTGTTTGTTCATATATTATATATGTGTATGTATGTACGCATATGCATAACTATATGTAGGGTACATTCAGGCATCAGGTCCACAAACCCACAACACCTTCCTGCACAGCTGCACTATTCTGCCTTGCTACAACACAGACAGGTGCCACATATGGACACAGCCTGACATTAGGGGGGTATATGTAGGATCAGATTGCAGGTAACCCTATTACACACCTATGGCATTCCTGCATGCTACATCACAGATTAACCTGAGTATCCTGCAAGGGGTGGGCTGTGGATCCCACGTGTCCATCATAATGGCAATACTTCCACCACCAGCTATTGGCCACGTAATATACATACTTCCCATTACACAACACACACTATGATGGCTTACATCTTGTCAGTCAGTGCTGATCTGCACAGTTGACGGATATGGCCTACTACCCAAAGGGACAGATATTATTGTCCATAGCAGTTGTTCAGTTGAACATCATTACAACACCTGAAGGCACATATAAATCATTCCACATCATCTAAACCATTATTATGGACCAAGTACTACATTCAATTACATGCATATATACTTCACATACCTGTTGCTGGAATGATGTCTGTTCTGGATACTTTTCAGGATGTAAGTAATGTTTTTTTTTTATTTGTGCTGTGGCTTTGACTTTCACTTCCACGACCTCTCTCTCTCTCTCTCTCTCTCTCTCTCTCTCTCTCGCTCTCTCTCTCTCTCTCTCTCTCTCTCTCTCTCTCTCTCTCTCTCTCATATGTGTATATATGTATCTGCATATATGTGTCTGTGTATATGTATCCTGGGGATGTTGATTGCTTCCACATTGTACATTCCCTATGGGAGCCAGACTGTACTGCAAGATATTTTACTGATACCAGCCTGACATCATACAGGTGGGATGGAGTACTGTTAACATCTTGTGTCCATAACGTGTCAAGTCCTGGTTATGGGATCTGCAACAGCTGGTAGTGTATTGCAGGGTAGATGTGTTTGGCTGAGGGGGGGGATACCTTTTCGTACTAGACGTATGTTGTTTTGGGCCTCTCAACCCCATTACTGGTGCATGTGGACGTATATGTTTTTGTTATGTTCCCATTATCTACAGATGTATGTCCATATATATCTACATATATATATATATATATATATATATATATATATATATATATATATATATATATATAGATATATATATATGTACCTGCTTACATATATATATAACTAGCTGTGTATATATATATATATATATATATATATATATATATATATATATATATATACACATATAGATGTAGACATATATATATTTATAGATTTATGCATATGTATGTATATATGTTTATATTTATATGTTTACATTTATATATATATATATATATATATATATATATATATATATATATCTACATATATAGATATGTTATATCTTTTTAGATATTAATATATGTATATATATATATATATATATATATATATATATATATATATACACCTCACAGCAAGAGGTTCTCCTGTTCGATTCTCGGCTTGCCTTGGGAGGGCCTTCTGTGTGGAGTCTGCATGTCCTCCCTGCGGTTGAGTAGCATTTGGAAGACATGCGTGCGTAAATGGGCGTGCCTTTGTTGAAGGTTGGGTGTCGAGCTGGCACCTCGGCGTCTCGTAAAAAATCTACTGCCAATCATTAGCAGACTGGAGTTCAGCTGTGGCAACCCCTTACTGGGAAAAAGTAGAAAGACAAACAACAATAACATACGCACATACATCTGCACGTTAGAATACATTCTTGGCACTGTTGAATGACTGGGCTGGGTGATATGTTTGGGAAAACATCAGGGCTATGTATATCTGACATGGCTTAGTGGTAGATCACTTTGGCTATGGTGTGTGGAGTCCTGGGTTTGAGCCTTGCCGAGGCTGTTGATTTTGTTGCTGGGGCAGAACAAGGGCCATTGGATACAGATTGATTAAGGCACTTTTAAGCAGTTGTAAATGGGTTTGCACGGGGTTGCGTGGAGGTAAGCACTGCTAACTTCCGGTTACAGTTTGTTATACTGATTTAGCTTCTCAGTTGCTTAAACTGTGTAGGCATTGCTTACCCCCATGCAAACAGGCTTAACCCCACTTACTGCTGCTTAAAAGTGCTTACTCCCACTTGCCCCGTGCTAATTTCTTTAAAAGAAAAGGAAAAAGGGTTGATAGGAAAGTGGTGAAAACGGGGCACAGAGAGGGAAAGACAGTAGGGAAAATAGCTAGAGATGTGCAGGAATGATGTAGGGAAGGTCCATAGCTGCCCCTTTCTTCTACAGCAACAGCTGTGCATATACACTGCATTTGTCTGTAGATTTGGACACTCAAACCCTTGAGAAAGGGGTGAGGACAACAATAATATGTTGTGATGCCAATTAGACCAGATTACATGTTTCCAGTGGACACGTGTGAGAAATGGACAGCTATGTATGGGGCAAGATTTTTTTTTGGGAACAGATTGCCCTTTTTTTTTTCAGGTGAGAGTGGGATGTTGGGGAGGGATAGTAGGTATATTTGGGGAGGTAGGTTGTGTAGGTTAACAGACAAGACAAACAAGATGCATACAGGGGAGGTATATGACACATGTGGGGGGTACATACCTTGATGGGGAGGGGTGCTGGGAAATCAGAAGCCCATGAGCCCTCTAGTGAAAACAGTGGGACTGAGATCCCCACCCATGGGCAGTCACCACTGCACCTTCACAGCCCCAAAGGTGGCTGTGCTGGGGGCTGTGTCACAGAGCCAGGCCAACCCTCTAGTTGCAACACATAGCCCTCAAACTGGTGCAGCAGATCTCAGACCTCCCTGCGGAGCTCGCTACACACCACGACCCGGACCTGGCGATGGGTGACAGGTTCCTGTCCACACCTGCTCCCGACGAGGGATGAGCCCCATCCCCTGATGCAGTTCCACCTGAAGGTGGTGCAGGACTAATGGACGAGGAGGACCAGGGTTGGGCCCCAGATGTGCTGATGGCCTGGTGCCATGGCTAACTGAGGTGGGACAGGTGAGTCCGCTGGAACCAGCCTTCCCAAACGTGCTATAGTGTTTAGATTTTATCATCATATGTGGGTTAGTAATAGTAAACACATTCCAGGGTTAGGTATAACAGCAAGCATAGATATTCCCATTAACCCAAACTCCAGATATGGAACACCTGCATAGCAAACAGAACACATGCATATATGGGACCACAGTGGTAATAACAACAGCATGCAGGTACATTGATGGCACCATGCCAACAATGTTGGAATAATTCAATATAGCACATGGATGGAAACAAATTTAAATATATATCAACCAATAAGACATAATCAGAAGAGTGGAGTCACTACATACTGGTTGAAGTGGGTATGTAGTTTATTGTTGGAGATATAGTGGGGGGGGAGAAAGATGTCAATTAACAACTAGTATATTCCTGTAGTCCACATTACTTTCCTAGTTAGTGTTGCTATCGGTACCTTACAAGTATTACTACACTACCCTATAGCCTTAGTTTGGACAGTGATATGGCTGTCATCATCATTATACATTAACTGGTTTTACTTGCAGTATACACCTCTTACCTGGTATACCTGTGGAGGGAATGTTTGTTAACACTAACTAACTGTTTCTATGCATACTCCCAGATTCTGGGTTGATGTTGTGCACATAGCTATCCAACTCTTTCTGCACAGACTCTGGCCATGTCTTGACCACATGCAGGTGTACCTGGACATATCTAGACTATTGCTTTCTTCAACCTTTAGTGACTTACCACTCACATATACATGCTTTCCTACACAGTTATATTATGTAGCACACTGTGGGTGATAGTGATCAGTGGTACCTTATTATTCAGAGAAACTGCAACACTCACAATTACATACAATACAAGAGTAAACAATACCAGTACAGGGTGACAAGGTTTTTATGTCTCAGCACAGTGTTTGTATCTGACGTACCTGTGGGAACAACGTTTGTTAGCACTACCTGAATGTTGCCACACAAAGTTCCAGATTACACATTAGTATCATGCACATACATCTCACTCTGTTACTGTACACACTCTAGTCACAGGTGACAACATGGGGGTGTAGATGGAACATGCTTTGCTTATTACTCTCATAACAGTTTCAGGAGTTGCTAGAGTGACAGGTTTATTCTCATAGATGTGTGACAATCAGTTGTATTCCCTGTTTGCTGCCTAAACATCTGGGATTATCCTACAGACTTCCCAGGGGGACAGGCAGCAGATATGTGCCCATATACTGGACATTCTGGTCTTATCTGTACAGTTGTGGGGTATGATTCTGTATGCAGCCTACTTTCACTCCCAGGAGTCAGACGATGGCTGTGTTTGCTACAACGTAAACACTGTCCATCAGAGTTGTGTGTGCTATATGGATATTGCTGTATACCTCCTATCTGCTTTCTGTCTTATAATTCTCCTGTGGTTTTGCATTCTGAACTTGTATTACAACACTCCTATGCATGATTTCCTAGACAGTTATATTTTGTAGGACAGTGTGGGTGACAGTGATGAGTAATACCTTATTATTCAGAGCAACTGCATCAGTCACAATGCCATACAATACCAAAGTAAACAGTACTAGTACTGGGTATCATTCTTGTATTTCTGGGCACAGTGTTGGTATCTGACAGACCTGTGGGAGGAATGTTTATTAGCACTACCTGAATGTTCCCACTCACAGTACCAGATTCCACATTACTATTATGCACATACATCTCACTCTGTTACTGTTCACACTCTGCCCACAGCTTGGCAACATGGGGGTGTAAATGGGACATATGTGTCTTCTTAGTCTCATAAGGTATTGGGGAGTTGCTAGTGTGCCAGCCTTGTTCTCATAGATGCGTGTCAATCAGTTGTATTTCCTGTTTGCTGCCTATACATCTGGGATCATCCCACTGATTTCCCATGGAGACAGGTTGACAGGCAACATATATGGGCCACTTTACTGGACATTCTGGACATATCTAAGATAAGTGAATAGAAGCTTATACTTGTCCTTTTAAACTCTGTGCAATACCTTTTCTTTGCTAATGTATTTTTAGATAAGCGAATAGAAGCTTATATTTGTCCTGTTAAACTCTCAACAGTTGCTTTTAATTGGAACAAACTATTAGCCAAAGGGTTTTATTTTCAACTCATTGCTACTTTGAATTTTGTTGATTTTTGCTTAATACATGGTTGATACCTGTATATTACTGCTACTAGGAGATAATGTGTTTTTATATTACTAAAGTACTATTTCTCTCTCAACTTTCTCTCCTGTTCTTCAGCTTTCTTGCCCTGTACTACCCTCTGTGACTACGCCTGGGTGGACACTTAGACTTAAACTAAATTTAATACAAGTTCAACCAATTTCTCAACCAAGTATAACAAACTCTGCTGCCTCATCCTCTTTTGGAAATTGAACCAAGCTTCTCCCAGAAGGATCTAAGGAAGTATGTGCATCTTCTGCTAAGCCTTGAACTACTACAGTTTTTAAGCCCTGCTAGGTGTCTCAGTACGCTCCCTTGCCAGGAAAGCCAGTAGCCTAACCGCTTTTATTTTTGTATCTCCGTACTTCACCCTCATCTAGTTCCCTGATTTACACTAGCTCCTTCAGTTCAATCTAGTCCAGGGATTGCCCTGGTGGGCTACAGGTGCACTTCAGCATTTGTCCACTAGATGGCATCCTCTCCCCACTAATATTGACTTCAATTCACTTACTTCTTGTATTCTCTTTACGCTCTAACTTTTCTTTTTTCTCTCTATCTGTCATAAACATTAAAGCCCACTCTAACCTACTATATCCATGTCCCCTGTACTTACCCTTCTGCAATCAACACTCCACTGATAGGTTCTCGATCTTCTCGATCTTCTCCTGCCCTCCTTGGTTCTACCTGCTCCGTTCGCCCTGCGGGCTCACTCCACTCCCCTACCCTGCCCCCAAATGCCACCTACCCCCAGCACCTCTACCTTTATTCCCCCATAACCACACCCACTGCCATTCTAGACCAATCAGTCACCAATACTCTGGAAACACCCATTCCCTTTTCCCGTCCATATTAACCTTCACTCACCTCTCCTAGATTATCTCACCTAGCCAATTAGTTTTCATTATTGTCTCAACACCCACTCCCAAACCACACCCCACCAATCCTTCACACTATTAGAGACTTACCAGCTCCTCAATACATATAACTCTCTTGTATCCACAGATAATTCAACAATAGCACCCGAAGTAGCCCCATTTCATCATGCTTTCAAAACCCTCATTCATCTCCTTTTTACTACTACTACTTCTCAACTTATCCTGTCTTTGCTACCTCACCCAGCCCATTAATTCCTACCACTCACAATCCTTCCATGTAACCAACCATCTTACCTCCTCTCTCTCATACTCAGACACTCCAATCTCTCCCCATCTATATCCTATAAAAAGCCTTCTACTTCTCCCATATAAACTTATTACCTCTCATAAACATTCTACCCCCATAATAACTAGTAAATCCTTCAGAATCATAATAGAACCCAACCTGTTCCCTAAACAGTCCAGTTACCTATCTAACCCAATCCAATATCTGATTACCAGTCTATTATCAGGTGATATCCATCCTAACCCTGGCCCCCCCCACCTCAACCACTACAGACAAGTCCATATTACTTACTTCTTTAAATTCCCAAAGTATAGTTAACAAAATCCCAAACCTCCATGCCTGGCTCATACATAATAAACCTGACATCCTATCCATCTCAGAAACATGGTTAAAACCCCATATAAAAGACTCTGAAATAATTCCACCAAACTATTCTATCATTAGAAAAGACAGATCCCACAAAAAAGGGGGTGGAGTAGCTCTCCTATACTCATCCTCCTTGTCAGTTACTCCCTATAACAAACTTACTCCACACTTTAATAATGCTGAACTACTCCTAAGACTACTTCAAGTTAACAAACACAAGCACATATGTATAGCTTCCCTCTACATCCCCCCAGGGGATAATATTTCCACACTTGAAGACATCCTCTCCTAGCTCTCCACCAACATTAGCAATGAAACAATAATCTTAGGAGACATGAATATTAATTGGGCCTCCATTCAGTCTCCTACAAACCCACTTAACATCAACCTCTACAATTTCTCACAGCTAATCAACTCAAAAAACCTCTCTAGCAGCAGCATTCTGGACTTGATATTAGTCTCTCATCCCCAGTATTTCTCTGGCAGTGGTACTCTTCCTGATCCCCTTAGTGACCACATACCTATCTTCACACATCGACTCCCCTTACTCCTACATCGCACCCATAATTATATTACCATCCGTAACCAAAAAAACTTTAACCCAACATCCTTTTCTAACTCTCTAAAAGCAATAAACTGGAATTGTCTAAAAACATTATCTCTAGATAACGCAGTTGCCCACTTCAACTCAACATTCTTAAAACTTCTAGACTACCATGCTCCCTTAAGGACAAAGAGAATAAAAATTAAAACTGCCCCTTGGCTTACCAAAAACACACTAGCAACCATGCGGCACAGAGATAAAGGCTGGGCACATTACCAGAAAAATAGGACTCCCCCCATCCATAATGAATACTTTAGAAATAAAGTAAAAAAGCTCATCATCTCTGATCGACAAAATTACTTCTCCATACTCCAAAACAGTAATAAAACAAACCCTCAGAAATTCTGGAAAGGTATCTCCACTCTCCTTAATCCCAGCAAACCAGACACCCCCACCCCAGACCCTAATGCTTCCGATATAGACTTGGCTACCCAATTTAACTCTTTTTTCATTGATTTTATTTCCAAACTAACCTCATCATTCTCTAACATCTCTACTCTCTCCCATTCACCCCCATCCTCCTCTACCAACACTCTACTCTGCACTGCTACCACTCCCTCATTCTCATCCACTAACTCTCTATCCTCCACCTCTTCTCCTACTCTCACTTCCTCCTCATAATCATCACCCCCAAATACCCCCTCTTCCCACTCCCCTCTTTTCTCATTAAAACCTATACCCACTTCTACTATAAAAAAACTCCTTCAGAAACTGAAGCTATGCACTAATGCTCCTGATAACACCCCTTCTTAGTTTCTTAGCATAGCTGCTGAAGCAATTGCCTACCCCATTAGCATTCTAATCAACCACTCTATCCAAGAAAGTATAGTACCCAAATCTGGAAAAAGGCCTTTATCATACCTTTACATAAAGGTGGCAACAATAACAATGTTACTAATTTCCACCCCATCACTATCCTGTCTCCCATCTCTAAACTCCTAGAAAAGTGTATCCATCTACAACTCCTACCACATCTCTTAGATAATCACCTAACTCCCACACAACATGGATTCAGACCAAGATACAGCAGTATGACCGCCCTCCTCTCCTTCCTTGAAACTGTAAATAAAGCCCGGGACTCTGATCTTATTGTTTCTACCCTACTACTTGACCTCTCTAAGGTCTTTGACACTATCTCACACAGCCTGCTTTTAACTAAACTCTCTAAACTTAACCTATCTCCTTCCTCTTTGAACTGGTTCTCCAGCTACTTATCCAATAGATATCAAGCAGTAAAATGGAAAAAGGCCACCTCCTCATTCCTTAATACCCCAACCGGAGTTCCCCAAGGTTCCATACTGGGTCCCCTCCTCTTTAATATATTTATAAATGATTTCCGCAACTCTATCCCTTTCTCAAATATCATCCAATATGCAGATGATTCAACTATTATCTGCTCTGCCACATCTATCCCTACACTCCTAAAGCTTACTCAAGATGCTTTTTCAACCACTGAGCAATGGATGAAAAGAAATCACCTAGCACTCAATGCCTCTAAAACCAAATTAATGGTATTTACTCCCTCTAAAGTCACCTCTTACGATATAAACACATTCTCTATTACTAGTCAAAATAACACACCTCTGGAACTGGTGTCAGAGACCAAGTTACTCGGTGTCCAAATTGATAGCCAGCTCAAATTCAACTCCCACTTACGACTAACTATCAAAAAAAAACCCATCAAAAACTAGGTATGCTCTACCGACAAAATCATTACCTTACACCTGCCACTAAAATCACTCTCTCTACTTCCTTTCTTATCCCCTCCCTTCTCTATGGCGCTCCACTCCTAACTAACCTACAATCCTCTCTGAAAACACAACTTTCCTCTTCCTACAACAAAATCACCAAGTTCGCTACCAGCCATAAGTCCTCCACCCACCACTGTTCCTCTCTCCAAAAACTAAAATGGCTAGAACTACCCAATCATCTCAACTATACTCAACTAACTCTTGCACACAAGCTCATTTTCAACCCCTCCCTCTGTCCCTCCCTTTCTTCTGCCTTTAAAATGCACCTACCTGATAGAGTATTAAGGTCTAACAACCAAAATCTATTAGAAGTGTACAAACCAACTCGTCCCCCAGGCAAAAATCTTCTATCCTATAGTCTAGCACGTCTCTGGAACTCCCTACCACCATCCATTCATACCACCTCTAACCGTTTTATTTTCAAAAAATCTCTTCATTCACATCTAGTATCCCAGTGGGAATGCTCCTGCTCCCACCCCACATAACTAACGCTGGCAATTTCCATCTTCCTTTCTTTCTCTGTTTACACCAGAAATTTTCCTTTATAATTTCTCCTAACTCATACATTCTTGTCATTCCTATGCTATTGCAAAGAATGCACTAGGCTGCACCTCTTAAGTGTATGCTTCCTAATATGTAATGGCTTCTCAGTATTTACTTTGCAATGTTCCTTTTGCTAGTCTGTATCATCTGTAAGTTTCATCACTAGTCTGTATTAATTGTAATGTTTGCTGTACTATTTGTAATGTTTGCTCGAATCTATAACATTTGTAAAATTATCATCTATAACCTATTGTAACCTAGATTGTTTTGGAGCTTTTCTCCCCAGGACTCCATTGAAAATGGGTTCATATTGGCCCAATGGACTATCCTGGTAAACCAACTGCAAATAAATAAATAAATAAATATCTGTACAATTGTGGGGTATGATTCTGTATGCAGACTACTATCACTGCCAGGATTCGAACCATGGCTATGTGTGCTAAAATTACAACAGTAAACGTCTCAGTTGCATGTGCTACTTGGGTTTAGTTGTCTATCTTTTCCCTGTTTTCTGTCTATGTGTCTCTCAGTTGTACTAAATGGCCTCTGGGGATTACAGCAGTCATATACAGACATTCCTACACATTCGATTTATGGTGAACAGTGTGGGTAACAGTGCTTAATACAACAGTACTATTACGTGATTATAAATCTACATTACCATATGATACCAGTGTATACACATGCAGTCCAGCAGTTAGACTTTTATTGTCAGGCTATTCTGCTTTTGTTTACATACAAACTATATGAGACTCTTCCTGCCATATTCTCTGGTGTATGCAGTACTTTCCTTAAATAATACAGGTTTTATACAGACAATTAATGTACTAATACTTTTAGATTTATTTCCTATGACAGTACATGCAAGAGTATTACTGTCCTGCCTCGCATCGCAACCTCTCCAGGTGACTTCCATGGGCCTCCTGGTTCACAGTTCACTCACTTGCAGCTGTGGAGGACATAAAAGGAATATTTAGCCATACCTATCCACATAGTGGAGTGATACTTACACACAGCTGGGACATCCCCTCCCGTTCTAGCCTCTTGGATCCACTGCTCCAAGAGGTCCCCCTTATGCCACTTCAGGTTGGCATAGTGATGCCTGACCTGCTCAACAGTTCCGGGTATGCCAGTGGGACTGGTGAGGTCACGGGCAAGATGGTCCCAGGCTTCCGCCTTATATTGGGAACCCTGCTACTGGCCTTGCAGCAGTCTCTGCTCATGGTCTTTGACAAGGAGTCCTGCCATGACTCTGGACTCCTGGATGCACCAGCGCTGAGCTCGAAAGCGCACTCCCTCTCCCCTTCCTGACATGGTGCCTGCAAGGGGAAGCTACAACCAATTATGAGATGTATTCCCACCTGTAGGGTTTAAGTAGGGCCGATTTCCTGCACTTTACTGTGATTGGACAGTTTTGAAAAGGCTAGGCTATGGGTAAACCTGCTTACCTAAGGTTGGCATTGTTTAAAGGGGTATTACAATGGGCACATTGAGTTAGCTGGCATACACATTGCTTACACCTCTTAAGCTGGCCTGTGCAATGCTTAGCTTTGTTTACATTAGACTTTGCATTATATTTTCTTTCTGGCATTGATTTATTATGTATTACATCTTCTATATATGCTGGTATCCATAATTATTGTGTACATACACTGTATGGGGTTCTTGTGTTTTATTGGGAACTTCAACACTCTATTGCAATTATACCTCTCATCTGGGCTTACTGCTGTACTCCAGTTCACATATTTATGTTATGTAGTGGGTTATAGAACATATGACTGTATACTGATTCCTTTTACAGGTTCAGTTTGATTTTACTATAGTGAGGACTTTTTTGGTGATACCTCATTCATCTGTACTGTTGTGATGGCTTGGTGGTTAACTGCTGTAATATAGTGTATAGGGTCCTGGGTTCAAGACCTGCAAGCCTGTTTATTTTGTTGCTGGTCAGAACAAGGGCCGTTGGATACAGAGTGATTAAGACACTTTTGAGCAGTTGTAAGTGGGTTTGCACAGGTTTGAGCGAGGATAAGCAATGCTAACCTCCAGTTACTTATGTTTACAGGGAATTAGCTTCAAAATTGCTTAACCTGTGTGTGCATTGCTTACCCCAGCGCAAACGGGCTTAAACACACTTACTAGTACTTAAATATGCTTACTACTGCTTATTGGTGCTTACACTTGCTTACTAGTGCTTACTCCTGCTTACAACTGCACTGATTTAGACAGTGATATCTAATGGTTCTTGGGAAGGTGGGGGATTTAGAAGTTGTATGGAGTTGTCATTCATTAAACATTGTAACTTCCATTTGTATCCATGATTCCTGTGTACATATACTGTATGTGCTTATCTGGTGACTTTGCAACATTATGACACTGACACCTCACATGTGCATTTAATGCAGTATTCCAGTTCACAGTTATATGTTATTTAGTAGGTCATACAGCAAAAAAATGTTCATAAACTGATTTCACATGGAAAATGGAATGTGTTGCAGTGGGACTTGAGCTGGGAATGTCTGCTCATAAATGAATATTCTGCCCACTACACTATTGCTATACTGCTTCATTTGCATATATCTTCCTTGTTATCCTTGTCAGCCATTTCAGCTGCATTAACCGTAGCTAAGCGATGGGCACACCTGCGTACCTACGCTTAGCTTTAATCGGGTTCATAAAAATAAAGGGTTTGTTTCTTTTATTTGTATTTACTATTGCTGTTGTACACATGGGGGAATGTTGCTGGAGATATGTGGACACCTATGAGCAGCCTCGCTCATTCCTTTGGCCTCTCTGCTGTTCTTCATTGCAAGGGCGTGTATATTCTGAGAGCTCTGCTTTCAGACATGCCCCCTGCACTCATACATGATCCATGTAAGATTAGGAGCTCAGGCAGCGTGCCTTCATTATTATGCATGGCACGCTGCCATCCTGCTCCTAAACGACCGCTTCCATGCAGGACTAAGCTAGTCCTGCACGGAAGAATAGTAAATTCGGGGGAATGTCCTCTGCTTAGAGTCTGCTAGAATAATATACATGAAAGGAAAATATTAGCTCTCATTTGGGACATATACCCACAATATTCTTGCAGCTAGTGCATATTTAAAAAAATACATCTCTTTTAACTTTTCTAAGAGATTTGAAATGTTATTTTGAAAAGTTAAACTCTGCTTTCTATACTCAGCAAACCCACCCTCTTACAATGAAGCAGAGTTTATCAAGGAAGGCAAGTTACATTTCATTAGCACTGGAGACAGATCAGTCTGGAGGCCAGTAATTTCTGATAGGTGTAAAACCAAACAAAATACAAAATGAAATGAGATAATTACTTTATCACTGGAATTTACTAATATCTGCTGTAAAAATGTGAAAGCAGCCACCACGAATATCAGCAGGACATAGGTTACAGCAACTCCCAAGTAATGACCATAGGCAATCCTTCAAAAACAGCAAGAACTTTTATTCAAATAACATGAAATGAGCGCCAAGATAGCCAAGCTATGCTTCTTCAGATATCAATTCAAAATGAAATCTGTAATGCTTATATACAGCTTTTGGGCGGGCTCATTAAACATACAAATGCAATTAATCAATTATAAATTAGTAGTCATAGAGACAAAAAACAATCTAAACAGTTTAAAAACAGTTTAAAAACAGTTTGAAATGCATTACCTAAAACTGTTCATATAAATTATGCACATAGCAATGTAATAATGAATCATAACCATCATTCAAATCAAACAACAAAATTTATCTAAAACAGCTCCAAAGAATTCTACAACATCAGATATACATTTTAGTTCAGTATTATGCTGACCTTCATTTTCGTCAAGCATAACAGCCATTGCTGTGTTCAGAATAATAAAACTAAATAAAACAACTCACTGCTCACTAGCGTGAATATATCAAAAATAGACATAAGGAACGCTGAAAATCTACGACCAAGCGTACAACATAAAAATAGAGCTTACTTTGCCTCAGTAGAACATTTCACGATCCAAAACCATGTATATGTTTACAAACCATTTCTACTTTGTACATAGTACACATCCAAAAGCGTTCATAGCTATACGGAGGATCACGTGCTTCTGAAGGATGACTTGAAGAAGACAAGGCTTCTTCTGGGTCCTAATGCCTAGGTATACATAACTTTACAAGCATTAAGGCGTGTTTATAACAACTGCTGAAGTTGCTTGAAACTTAATCATATCAATGAAAGGGGCATTGGTTCAAATACCGTAACTAAATGCCTCCCTTCTATGAACATATAAACTAAATACATAGCTAATAAAATGAGAAAAATGAGGAAATACATACAGTATGTAAAAATATATATACACAACCATAAAAGATATGTGCAAACAAGCATGAGAGCCTGTATATATGATGAATCCAAGCTCATCATATTAGCAGCTAGACTATAAGACCTCTCTGAATGTCAAATAAAACAATAGCTTAAATAAATATAAATATAAAGGGTGACCTGTCTATGCTGATTAAAAGTGTATCAAGCCAACATAGGCTAGAAACCACCCTGCGATGTGCCTACTAAGAGGCATTAAGATGCATGCATGAAACCTCATATCTTCATGCTGTTCTATATTGGACTTATGAAGAGGAAACATGTAGATATAAAATCAAAAGTTACAGAAAAATGATACCAGTGAATAATTCCTCTATATTAGAAATAATGTTCATGCCATAAGACAAGCTAATATTAATAAACATAGGGTATGTACTGGGTAAACCTCAAAAAGGGGATGTTAATGGAATGGGAGCACCCTCAGACCATGGCTAAAAATAGACAAAGTCATACAAGAATATAAATGTTAAAGCCATCATGTCCAAACAGTATAATGGTAAGAGAACCCTACATATTTAGGAGCGAAATAAAATATAGTAAACTTATACAATCCTATCTACGTTCAAGTAGTATAGGTTTTAAAGGTATGTAGCTATTCAGGCCCGGGGGAAGGTGTGCTGCTAACTTGAGTATCCAGTGTAACTCAGCCTTGGCTAGCATGTGTTCATTGCTACCTCTCCTAGCTGTGGGTCTAATAATCTGTAAGACTCTAAAGGCAAAACAATGGGAGGGATATTCTTGTATGTGTTTAGCCAAGGCATTGGTCTCATCTTGTCTTCTAATTTCATAGAGATGGTTATAAATGCGATCACGCAATCTCCTCTTGGTTAAGCCTACGTAAAGGCTGAGCAGAAAAGACAAGTAGCCAAATAAACAACATTTTTGTATTGCAATCTGCATAAAATTTAGGTTTAAAAGTTATATCCATGCACGGGTGCTTGAATTCCTGCGTTTACTAAGGCTATTACACCTGGGACAATGTAGACAAGGGTAAGTCCCTTTAGTTGTTATATCACCCAAGAGTAGACATGTGGGTTTGCTTACATTAGTAATATGTTGATCATTACATAGTTGTTTCCTTAAATTATCACTGTTTTTATAACAGAATCTGGGTGAAGAACCCACTATATCCTTAATCTGCTTGTTCCCAGTGAGAACATTCCAGTTTCTTCTGATGATACATCTAATACTTTCAACTTCACTGGTATATTTAATGACATATTGTAAGGTATTACCATCACGAGTCAAATCCACAGGGACTTTATTTCTAAACCCATGGATTGTATGTGACTCACAAATGTTAGCAGAATCTATGTCACCAATAATTTTCCTCCTGATATCTCTAACCATCTGCATATCATAGCCCCTTTCATTAAACAGATATTCTAACTTAGTGGATTCTTCATGTAAATCTTTCACATTCTGACAGAGTCTGAATACCCTGGTGAACTGACTGGTTACTATCCCACGAAGGTAAATGCTGGATGCATGCTATCAGCAGCCAGCAATGCATTTCTCCAGGCAGTTTTCTAAACAATGTAGTGGTAATGAGTCCTTCATCAGTCAAACGTATCGTAACATCTAAAAAATTTACCTGGTAATGGGAGCTCTCTACCGTAAACTTCAAAAATTAGTGGTAGTATGCAGATGTTCCAATAATACTAAAAATCTGTCCTGGGTCCTTCCCAAATTAGGAGTATATCATCCACAAACCTTTTATAATATTTAACCTGGTTAAAGGATGTATGACCAAACAGAAACTGTTTCTCCCACCAATAAACTACGAGGTTAGCATATGTGTTGGCACAGGGGGTCCCCATAGCTACCCCCCATGCCTGCAGGAAGAACTCATCTCCAAACATGAAAACATTATTGCTAAGAACTATATCCAACAATTGCGTAACCAAAGTGATTCTATCAGTGGAGAATTGAGTTTCCTTGTGTAGTAGTTCTCTAATATATTGAATGCCTACCTCATTGGGGATAGATGTAAAAAGTTTCTCAACGTCCATGGTTACAAGTAGGTAACTTCCCCTAGATTTCTCTAAATGTACACTTTTCAGGGTCTCAAGTAGTTGGTAGGTATCCCTAAGTATATTACTACAGCTATCTACCACTGGACGTAAAATACTCTGAAGAAAGGTAGAAATATGGGCCGTAACCCAACTCCCACCTGCTACAATGGGTCTCATGGGAATGGGCCATGTCTCCTTATGGACCTTCGGGAGGCCCTTAAGAATGGGTATAATCGGGTCAGTTTGCAACAGATACTCATATAACTCTAAACTGATCTGCCTGCATAGCAGTAGATCATAGATGTTATCCTTAACATTGTTCACAATGGTAGACACATGGTGTGTGGAAATACAGTATACGTGTTATGATCAGATAACAGTTCAAACATGCACTTCTTATAATCCTCTGAGTCCATTAATACTACCCCCCCCCCTTTATCTGCAGGTTTCACAACTAATTTATCATTGCCCTTAAGCCAAGTTAGGGCACAATTTTCTTCTCTATTGAGATTATAAAACCTCCCTTTCCTGTTATGTTTTGAGGAAAACAACATATATAAATCATTTTCACAAAGATCCAAAAACATTGTAACATTGGTTGTAATGGGGGTGAAAAGGTACTCTTTTCTTAAAAATATGTAGTGGTTCATTTGAATTAACACTGCTATCATTATTCGCATAAAGAGTTTAAGACTAACACGTCTACAAAAGAGTCTCAAGTCCAGTAGTGTATCTTCTAGTAAGGCTCTGGCAGCAGGAATAAAAGAAAGGCCTCTGTTGAGAAGGCTGAATACAGCTGGATCAATAGCAACATTAGAAAAATTAAACACCAGAGTCAGTACCTTGTCCTTCTGTTGGACATGTTCCGTTCGACAGAATATTTGCGTTTTCTCGCTCCCCTGCTGCTGGAACGCCTCCCTTGTGGGGTAAACTTCCGTTGATAGGGTAAAAGGGGATTCTTCATATCTTTCTCATTTTTATTCTTGGATATGGCTCCTGTACAATGATGGTTCAGCAGGGCTTCCTGATTTGGTGGTGGTGTGTCCATACTCTGGATCTCAATAGGGTCCAAATCACGAATCCGGTTAGAAACCGTCACTGTCTGCACCGTAGGGTGGAGATCTAGAGATGATGATATAAGATCATTGGTAGCTTCTAAGCCAGCAGAGACATGTGCCTGATGAGTGGTATTACGAATGGCATTAGCTTGTTCACCCTGATGTCTAGGCCACACAAACACTTGGCCATTTTGAAAGTCTGTGTGGTCTCTCTTTAATTTATGTTGCTTGGTTTTACTCAACCTTTCACCAAAGATTTAACATGTGTAAAAACTGCACATAACTTCTCGCTACAATAATCAGAAGAGAAATTGTCGAGAATATATTGATAAAGAACATCTGTTTTGTTCAAGTTCAGTTTCTAATGGTGAAAAATAGGACAACAGGAGTCTCACATAATCAAACCCTAGATTAATATTTAAGTCCTGCCATTGCTTTAACAGAGCGGATGGGAGTCCCCATAGGTAGGCATGCAGAACACCCGCATGCCTCTGGGGACTACCTTATAGTGCAGACACGCTTCTAGGTGTAGTCTTTGCCACAAATATCTTTGTAGTTGATAAAGGTTGTTCTCTAGCATTCTCAATTGGTCATGGAACTCTTGTAAATTTTCACCAGTGTCATTAGCATTTCTTAAAGTTGGTGCCTCATTCAAATCCAGTGACAATAAAGGGTTAATGTCTTGTACAAACAGACCTGTCCATAGGCGAGACGTCTCCCTCGACCCTGGGTGGAAGCATTCCCAACATTTTGATTATCCATCGTGGGCACAGAGTAGTAGACAAACAGCAGATGAAGATAACAGTACCAGGAATACTACTCACAGCTAAAGGTGCTCTCACCAAACAAAAGGAAGAAAAAGCTGTAAAAATGTGAAAGCAGCCACCACGAATATCAGCAGGACATAGGTTACAGCAACTCCCAAGTAATGACCATAGGCAATCCTTCAAAAACAGCAAGAACTTTTATTCAAATAACATGAAATGAGCGCTTTCGCATAGCCAAGCTATGCTTCTTCAGATATCAATTCAAAATGAAATCTGTAATGCTTATATACAGCTTTTGGGCGGGCTCATTAAACATACAAATGCAATTAATCAATTATAAATTAGTAGTCATAGAGACAAAAACAATCTAAACAGTTTAAAAAACAGTTTAAAAAACAGTTTGAAATGCATTACCTAAAACTGTTCATATAAATTATGCACATAGCAATGTAATAATGAATCATAACCATCATTCAAATCAAACAACAAAATTTATCTAAAAACAGCTCCAAAGAATTCTACAACATCAGATATACATTTTAGTTCAGTATTATGCTGACCTTCATTTTCGTCAAGCATAACAGCCATTGCTGTGTTCAGAATAATAAAACTAAATAAAACAACTCACTGCTCACTAGCGTGAATATATCAAAAATAGACATAAGGAACGCTGAAAATCTACGGCCTGTATATATGATGAGCTTGGATTCATCATATATACAGGCTCTCATGCTTGTTTGCACATATCTTTTATGGTTGTGTATATATATTTTTTACATACTGTATGTATTTCCTCATTTTTCTCATTTTATTAGCTATGTATTTAGTTTATATGTTCATAGAAGGGAGGCATTTAGTTACGGTATTTGAACCAATGCCCCTTTCATTGATATGATTAAGTTTCAAGCAACTTCAGCAGTTGTTATAAACACGCCTTAATGCTTGTAAAGTTATGTATACCTAGGCATTAGGACCCAGAAGAAGCCTTGTCTTCTTCAAGTCATCCTTCAGAAGCACGTGATCCTCCATTATAGCTATGAACGCTTTTGGATGTGTACTATGTACAAAGTAGAAATGGTTTGTAAACATATACATGGTTTTGGATCGTGAAATGTTCTACTGAGGCAAAGTAAGCTCTATTTTTATGTTGTACTTGGTCGTAGATTTTCAGCGTTCCTTATGTCTATTTTTGATATATTCACGCTAGTGAGCAGTGAGTTGTTTTATTTAGTTTTATTATTCTGAACACAGCAATGGCTGTTATGCTTGACGAAAATGAAGGTCAGCATAATACTGAACTAAAATGTATATCTGATGTTGTAGAATTCTTTGGAGCTGTTTTTAGATAAATTTTGTTGTTTGATTTGAATGATGGTTATGATTCATTATTACATTGCTATGTGCATAATTTATATGAACAGTTTTAGGTAATGCATTTCAAACTGTTTTTAAACTGTTTTTAAACTGTTTAGATTGTTTTTGTCTCTATGACTACTAATTTATAATTGATTAATTGCATTTGTATGTTTAATGAGCCCTACCAAAAGCTGTATATAAGCATTACAGATTTCATTTTGAATTGATATCTGAAGAAGCATAGCTTGGCTATGAAAAGCCATTTCATGTTATTTGAATAAAAGTTCTTGCTGTTTTTGAAGGATTGCCTATGGTCATTACTTGGGAGTTGCTGTAACCTATGTCCTGCTGATATTCGTGGTGGCTGCTTTCACATTTTTACAGCTTTTTCTTCCTTTTGTTTGGTGAGAGCACCTTTAGCTGTGAGTAGTATTCCTGGTACTGTTATCTTCATCTGCTGTTTGTCTACTACTCTGTGCCCACGATGGATAATCAAAATGTTGGGAATGCTTCCACTCCAGGGTCGAGGGAGACGTCTCGCCTATGGACAGGTCTGTTTGTACAAGACATTAACCCTTTATTGTCACTGGATTTGAATGAGGCACCAACTTTAAGAAATGCTAATGACACTGGTGAAAATTTACAAGAGTTCCATGACCAATTGAGAATGCTAGAGAACAACCTTTATCAACTACAAAGATATTTGTGGCAAAGACTACACCTAGAAGCGTGTCTGCACTATAAGGTAGTCCCCAGAGGCATGCGGGTGTTCTACATGCCTACCTATGGGGACTCCCATCCGTCTCTGTTAAAGCAATGGCAGGACTTAAATATTAATCTAGGGTTTGATTATGTGAGACTCCTGTTGTCCTATTTTTCACCATTAGAAACTGAACTTGAACAAAACAGATGTTCTTTATCAATATATTCTCGACAATTTCTCTTCTGATTATTGTAGCGAGAAGTTATGTGCAGTTTTACACATGTTAAATCTTTTGGTGAAAGGTTGAGTAAAACCAAGCAACATAAATTAAAGAGAGACCACACAGACTTTCAAAATGGCCAAGTGTTTGTGTGGCCTAGACATCAGGGTGAACAAGCTAATGCCATTCGTAATACCACTCATCAGGCACATGTCTCTGCTGGCTTAGAAGCTACCAATGATCCTATATCATCATCTCTAGATCTCCACCCTACGGTGCAGACAGTGACGGTTTCTAACCGGATTCGTGATTTGGACCCTATTGAGATCCAGAGTATGGACACACCACCACCAAATCAGGAAGCCCTGCTGAACCATCATTGTACAGGAGCCATATCCAAGAATAAAATGAGAAAGATATGAAGAATCCCCTTTTACCCTATCAACGGAAGTTTACCCCACAAGGGAGGCGCTCCAGCAGCAGGGAGCGAAAACAAATATTCTGTCGAACGGAACATGTCCAACAGAAGGACAAGGTACTGACTCTGGTGTTTAATTTTTCTAATGTTGCTATTGATCCAGCTGTATTCAGCCTTCTCAACAGAGGCCTTTCTTTTATTCCTGCTGCCAGAGCCTTACTAGAAGATACACTACTGGACTTGAGACTCTTTTGTAGACGTGTTAGTCTTAAACTCTTTTGCGAATAATGATAGCAGTGTTAATTCAAATGAACCACTACATATTTTAAGAAAAGAGTACCTTTTCACCCCCATTACAACCAATGTTACAATGTTTTTGGATCTTTGTGAAAATGATTTATATATGTTGTTTTCCTCAAAACATAACAGGAAAGGGAGGTTTTATAATCTCAATAGAGAAGAAAATTGTGCCCTAACTTGGCTTAAGGGCAATGATAAATTAGTTGTGAAACCTGCAGATAAAGGGGGGGGGGTAGTATTAATGGACTCAGAGGATTATAAGAAGTGCATGTTTGAACTGTTATCTGATCATAACACGTATACTGTATTTCCACACACCATGTGTCTACCATTGTGAACAATGTTAAGGATAACATCTATGATCTACTGCTATGCAGGCAGATCAGTTTAGAGTTATATGAGTATCTGTTGCAAACTGACCCGATTATACCCATTCTTAAGGGCCTCGAAGGTCCATAAGGAGACATGGCCCATTCTCATGAGACCCATTGTAGCAGGTGGGAGTTGGGTTACGGCCCATATTTCTACCTTTCTTCAGAGTATTTTACGTCCAGTGGTAGATAGCTGTAGTAATATACTTAGGGATACCTACCAACTACTTGAGACCCTGAAAAGTGTACATTTAGAAATCTAGGGGAAGTTACCTACTTGTAACCATGGACGTTGAGAAACTTTTTACATCTATCCCCAATGAGGTAGGCATTCAATATATTAGAGAACTACTACACAAGGAAACTCAATTCTCCACTGATAGAATCACTTTGGTTACGAATTGTTGGATATAGTTCTTAGCAATAATGTTTTCATGTTTGGAGATGAGTTCTTCCTGCAGGCATGGGGGTAGCTATGGGGACCCCTGTGCCAACACATATGCTAACCTCGTAGTTTATTGGTGGGAGAAACAGTTTCTGTTTGGTCATACATCCTTTAACCAGGTTAAATATTATAAAGGTTTGTGGATGATATACTCCTAATTTGGGAAGGACCCAGGACAGATTTTTAGTATTATTGGAACATCTGCATACTACCACTAATTTTTGAAGTTTACGGTAGAGAGCTCCCATTACCAGGTAAATTTTTAGATGTTACGACACGTTTGACTGATGAAGGACTCATTACCACTACATTGTTTAGGAAAACTGCCTGGAGAAATGCATTGCTGGCTGCTGATAGCATGCATCCAGCATTTACCTTCGTGGGATAGTAACCAGTCAGTTCACCAGGGTATTCAGACTCTGTCAGAATGTGAAAGATTTACATGAAGAATCCACTAAGTTAGAATATCTGTTTAATGAAAGGGGCTATGATATGCAGATGGTTAGAGATATCAGGAGGAAAATTATTGGTGACATAGATTCTGCTAACATTTGTGAGTCACATACAATCCATGGGTTTAGAAATAAAGTCCCTGTGGATTTGACTCGTGATGGTAATACCTTACAATATGTCATTAAATATACCAGTGAAGTTGAAAGTATTAGATGTATCATCAGAAGAAACTGGAATGTTCTCACTGGGAACAAGCAGATTAAGGATATAGTGGGTTCTTATCAACTACAAAGATATTTGTGGCAAAGACTACACCTAGAAGCGTGTCTGCACTATAAGGTAGTCCCCAGAGGCATGCGGGTGTTCTACATGCCTACCTATGGGGACTCCCATCCGTCTCTGTTAAAGCAATGGCAGGACTTAAATATTAATCTAGGGTTTGATTATGTGAGACTCCTGTTGTCCTATTTTTCACCATTAGAAACTGAACTTCGGAACAAAACAGATGTTCTTTATCAATATATTCTCGACAATTTCTCTTCTGATTATTGTAGCGAGAAGTTATGTGCAGTATTTACACATGTTAAATCTTTTGGTGAAAGGTTGAGTAAAACCAAGCAACATAAATTAAAGAGAGACCACACAGACTTTCAAAATGGCCAAGTGTTTGTGTGGCCTAGACATCAGGGTGAACAAGCTAATGCCATTCGTAATACCACTCATCAGGCACATGTCTCTGCTGGCTTAGAAGCTACCAATGATCCTATATCATCATCTCTAGATCTCCACCCTACGGTGCAGACAGTGACGGTTTCTAACGGATTCGTGATTTGGACCCTATTGAGATCCAGAGTATGGACACACCACCACCAAATCAGGAAGCCCTGCTGAACCATCATTGTACAGGAGCCATATCCAAGAATAAAATGAGAAAGATATGAAGAATCCCCTTTTTACCCTATCAACGGAAGTTTACCCCACAAGGGAGGCGTTCCAGCAGCAGGGGAGAAAACGCAAATATTCTGTCGAACGGAACATGTCCAACAGAAGGACAAGGTACTGACTCTGGTGTTTAATTTTCTAATGTTGCTATTGATCCAGCTGTATTCAGCCTTCTCAACAGAGGCCTTTCTTTTATTCCTGCTGCCAGAGCCTTACTAGAAGATACACTACTGGACTTGAGACTCTTTTGTAGGCGTGTTAGTCTTAAACTCTTTTGCGAATAATGATAGCAGTGTTAATTCAAATGAACCACTACATATTTTTAAAAAAGAGTACCTTTTCACCCCATTACAACCAATGTTACAATGTTTTTGGATCTTTGTGAAAATGATTTATATATGTTGTTTTCCTCAAAACATAACAGGAAAGGGAGGTTTTATAATCTCAATAGAGAAGAAAATTGTGCCCTAACTTGGCTTAAGGGCAATGATAAATTAGTTGTGAAACCTGCAGATAAAGGGGTAGTATTCATGGACTCAGAGGATTATAAGAAGTGCATGTTTGAACTGTTATCTGATCATAACACGTATACTATTTCCACACACCATGTGAGTACCATTGTGAACAATGTTAAGGATAACATCTATGATCTACTGCTATGCAGGCAGATCAGTTTAGAGTTATATGAGTATCTGTTGCAAACTGACCCGATTATACCCATTCTTAAGGGCCTCGAAGGTCCATAAGGAGACATGGCCCATTCTCATGAGACCCATTGTAGCAGGTGGGAGTTGGGTTACGACCCATATTTCTACCTTTCTTGAGAGTATTTTACGTCCAGTGGTAGATAGCTGTAGTAATATACTTAGGGATACCTACCAACTACTTGAGACCCTGGAAAGTGTACATTTAGAAATCTAGGGAAGTTACCTACTTGTAACCATGGACGTTGAGAAACTTTTACATCTATCCCCAATGAGGTAGGCATTCAATATATTAGAGAACTACTACACAAGGAAACTCAATTCTCCACTGATAGAATCACTTTGGTTACGCAATTGTTGGATATAGTTCTTAGCAATAATGTTTTCATGTTTGGAGATGAGTTCTTCCTGCAGGCATGGGGGTAGCTATGGGGACCCCTGTGCCAACACATATGCTAACCTCGTAGTTTATTGGTGGGAGAAACAGTTTCTGTTTGGTCATACATCCTTTAACCAGGTTAAATATTATAAAGGTTTGTGGATGATATACTCCTAATTTGGGAAGGACCCAGGACAGATTTTTTAGTATTATTGGAACATCTGCATACTACCACTAATTTTTGAAGTTTACGGTAGAGAGCTCCCATTACCAGGTAAATTTTTAGATGTTACGATCGTTTGACTGATGAAGGACTCATTACCACTACATTGTTTAGGAAAACTGCCTGGAGAAATGCATTGCTGGCTGCTGATAGCATGCATCCAGCATTTACCTTCGTGGGATAGTAACCAGTCAGTTCACCAGGGTATTCAGACTCTGTCAGAATGTGAAAGATTTACATGAAGAATCCACTAAGTTAGAATATCTGTTTAATGAAAGGGGCTATGATATGCAGATGGTTAGAGATATCAGGAGGAAAATTATTGGTGACATAGATTCTGCTAACATTTGTGAGTCACATACAATCCATGGGTTTAGAAATAAAGTCCCTGTGGATTTGACTCGTGATGGTAATACCTTACAATATGTCATTAAATATACCAGTGAAGTTGAAAGTATTAGATGTATCATCAGAAGAAACTGGAATGTTCTCACTGGGAACAAGCAGATTAAGGATATAGTGGGTTCTTCACCCAGATTCTGTTATAAAAACAGTGATAATTTAAGGAAACAACTATGTAATGATCAACATATTACTAATGTAAGCAAACCCACATGTCTACTCTTGGGTGATATAACAACTAAAGGGACTTACCCTTGTCTACATTGTCCCAGGTGTAATAGCCTTAGTAAGCATGGGAATTCAAGCACCCGTGCATGGATATAACTTTTAAACCTAAATTTTATGCAGATTGCAATACAAAAAATGTTGTTTATTTGGCTACTTGTCTTTTCTGCTCAGCCTTTTACGTAGGCTTAACCAAGAGGAGATTGCGTGATCGCATTTATAACCATCTCTATGAAATTAGAAGACAAGATGAGACCAATGCCTTGGCTAAACACATACAAGAATATCCCTCCCATTGTTTTGCCTTTAGAGTCTTACAGATTATTAGACCCACAGCTAGGAGAGGTAGCAATGAACACATGCTAGCCAAGGCTGAGTTACACTGGATACTCAAGTTAGCAGCACACCTTCCCCCGGGCCTGAATAGCTACATACCTTTAAAACCTATACTACTTGAGCGTAGATAGGATTGTATAAGTTTACTATATTTTATTTCGTTCCTAAATATGTAGGGTTCTCTTACCATTATACTGTTTGGACATGATGGCTTTAACATTTATATTCTTGTATGACTTTGTCTAGTTTTAGCCATGGTCTGAGGGTGCTCCCATTCCATTAACATCCCCTTTTTTGAGGTTTACCCAGTACATACCCTATGTTTATTAATATTAGCTTGTCTTATGGCATGAACATTATTTCTAATATAGAGGAATTATTCACTGGTATCATTTTTCTGTAACTTTTGATTTTATATCTACATGTTTCCTCTTCATAAGTCCAATATAGAACAGCATGAAGATATGAGGTTTCATGCATGCATCTTAATGCCTCTTAGTAGGCACATCGCAGGGTGGTTTCTAGCCTATGTTGGCTTGATACACTTTTAATCAGCATAGACAGGTCACCCTTTATATTTATATTTATTTAAGCTATTGTTTTATTTGACATTCAGAGAGGTCTTATAGTCTAGCTGCTAATATGATGAGCTTGGATTCATCATATATACAGGCTCTCATGCTTGTTTGCACATATCTTTTATGGTTGTGTATATATATTTTTTACATACTGTATGTATTTCCTCATTTTTCTCATTTTATTAGCTATGTATTTAGTTTATATGTTCATAGAAGGGAGGCATTTAGTTACGGTATTTGAACCAATGCCCCTTTCATTGATATGATTAAGTTTCAAGCAACTTCAGCAGTTGTTATAAACACGCCTTAATGCTTGTAAAGTTATGTATACCTAGGCATTAGGACCCAGAAGAAGCCTTGTCTTCTTCAAGTCATCCTTCAGAAGCACGTGATCCTCCATATAGCTATGAGCGCTTTTGGATGTGTACTATGTACAAAGTAGAAATGGTTTGTAAACATATACATGGTTTTGGATCGTGAAATGTTCTACTGAGGCAAAGTAAGCTCTATTTTTATGTTTATGCGGCTTGGTGTAGATTTTCAGCGTTCCTTATGTCTATTTTGATATATTCACGCTAGTGAGCAGTGAGTTGTTTTATTTAGTTTTATTATTCTGAACACAGCAATGGCTGTTATGCTTGACGAAAATGAAGGTCAGCATAATACTGAACTAAAATGTATATCTGATGTTGTAGAATTCTTTGGAGCTGTTTTTAGATAAATTTTGTTGTTTGATTTGAATGATGGTTATGATTCATTATTACATTGCTATGTGCATAATTTATATGAACAGTTTTAGGTAATGCATTTCAAACTGTTTTTTAAACTGTTTTTTAAACTGTTTAGATTGTTTTTGTCTCTATGACTACTAATTTATAATTGATTAATTGCATTTGTATGTTTAATGAGCCGCCCAAAAGCTGTATATAAGCATTACAGATTTCATTTTGAATTGATATCTGAAGAAGCATAGCTTGGCTATCTTGGCTCATTTCATGTTATTTGAATAAAAGTTCTTGCTGTTTTTGAAGGATTGCCTATGGTCATTACTTGGGAGTTGCTGTAATCTATGTCCTGCTGATATTCGTGGTGGCTGCTTTCACATTTTTACAGCTTTTTCTTCCTTTTGTTTGGTGAGAGCACCTTTAGCTGTGAGTAGTATTCCTGGTACTGTTGAATTTACTAATATCAGTAGTTGCAAAATGTCTTCTAGTATGCATATTTTACATTTTAATTATACTAAACAACCTTGCCCATTCATACATTTCACTGCATTTAAACAAGATCCCTCTGTCAGTGTTTCCAGTGCATTTTTTAATATTGCTGTCTAGTCAACATTTAGTTAACTTATGTATCTTTTTAACCTTGCACACATTCCTTGACCTAGTGCATACATTACAGACTTAACTTCATTCAATATTGTCGACTGACCTCCATCATATAATATATTTGTTTCCCTTTTCATTCATCACACATATACTTCTGTTTCCTAGAATTAAATATATATTTCCTACAATAATTTCAGAAGCCACAGGAAAAAATCATTACAAAAGGAGAGGTGACTGCAATTGATGATAAGATTGGATCATCCATTCATAATAAAGGAGCTAGCCTTTCTTGCTTTTGTTAGATGACCACTATGACATTTTCCACTTCAGCCTGGGGGGGTCACTTCTGTTGCTAAGTAGCCACTCAAAGTCATAAATATTCTAAATTGTTATCCATTATTCCTTATCTTATGGTCTAAAAGAATGTAGGTTTCTACTATGTATGTTTTCACAGTTGTATGTAACTGTTTGCCATCTCATACATTACTTTTACTGGGCACACAGAAGCCCCTTCTTTCATGGAAATACCTGGAGCCCAATTAAGTTATGTTATTTTTCAAGCTCCTGCATATCTTTATAGTAAACTAATGAGTAGAGATGTATTGCTGCTGAATGAGGTGCATATACCTTTGCTGCATCAGAGTAGTCTTTGATTCACTCTTATACGTACATATTGTAAGACACAAACATGAAACCTGAATAAAGCTTCTGGTTTTGCACTTAAAACAGGTGGTTATCTGATGTATTATTAATTTTACAGTCAAAGATCGGCGTGTAATGCTGTCCTTAACCATTTTACATTTCCTTTAACTTTGTTTTTGATCTTACTTTATTTACCCCTTCAGTTCCAAAACATGGTTAGATTGACTTTGCCAAGTATGTGTCCGGCATGATGTTTGGTTAAGGCAAACTTCCACTTTCTCTAAACACCAACATGCAAAGTGTCTAGTCAGACAATAAATATGACTGCAAATAACAAAATCATCCAAAAGCATAAGATTTAGGACAGTTGTATTAAATGTTCATGAAAGAACAGATGTTAGTCCTCCTACCTTTTGTGCTTTTTCACTCAACTCTTACCTCCACAGATATGTAAAGGTAATGTAGAAGCCAAGTGTTCCAGGTACATCTGTTCCCTACCTACAGTAAAGTCTCCAGTATGTCCACGCATGAACCTAGGAAAACACATTTTTCTACTTCTTTCATTTTTATTTGTACTTAGTCCCAAGTTCAAATGACACAGAAAACTTACTCGCTGGATTCAATAAAGCTCACACAGAGTGTAAGAATAGTGCAGCCGCTCCTGCATGGAATGTGGCCGCCGAGCGATCTAGTAAACAAGCCTGGGGATGTGTACGAGCTTGGCAGCACTATTCCTGCATGGACACCACTGAAAAATGCTAATTACCTCATTTGCTGATGAAAACCATGCAAATATGGTGAATTAGTGATTCAATAAGCAGGCAGGCATATATGCGGGAATAGTGTTCCCTGCAGAAATCAAAACAGAGGCATGACAGCTCAAATAAAAGATTGTATTATAATCTTTAGGTATGCCAATGGCCAAATATATTGCCATTGGCATGAAGAAGTGTTACAAAATTACAAAAATAAAAGTTTATTTTTTTGGCCGATCTCGGACATTTAAGCATAAGGCAGTGGCGTGCAAACTGGATCATGCCGAAAATATTAAAAAAAAAGTTGAAAAGGCAATTTTAAGTGAAATCTACATTTTGCCATTATAGTCTATGGCATGCAGAATCAAAACAATACCAGGGAACAGTGGTTGCTAAGGGGAAAGGCTCTGGTGTAGTGCAGTAACTAGGGATTAAGGCGGTGGGGTATGCTAATGAGGGAAATTTACTGAATAACAAAAAGATTCTAAGTGCCAAACTGCACCTAACCATGACTGCAAATAACAAAATCATCCAAAAGCATAAGATTTAGGACAGTTGTATTAAATGTTATAAGGCAGTGGTGTATGTAAGCAGGAGGAGCAGCAGACATGAAAAGGGGGTGTGTCATACTTGGTGTAAGCACATTGGAGCTCCACAGCTCCCAGATAAGCTTAGCTAAGCACAGCTAAGCAAGGGGGTATGTCTGAGGGTGTATTGACTTATTCCATGAAATGAAGAGCGTGTTTGCATCCAGGGAGGGCCATTTCACAGTTTTTACATTAGCTAAATGGGTTTGCACACCACGCACCGGGTCTAAAACAAACAAAAAAAACGTAAATAGAAGGACTGTTTACATTTGGGCACTCCGTTTGCGCGGTATGCCTCAGGACTTAAAAGGGGTGGAAATGGGAAGGGAAAAAAGGAAAATAGCAGAATAAAAGCAATCAAGTACAAATTACATAGCTAGCAGGTGGAATGCATCATAGTCAGCCAATCATATAGGCAGCATCTGCAGCACAACAGTATAAACTATGCAAACACCTTACAGTCTGCACCATTGGTGTACACATGCGGGGGAATTTTAACCAAAAGCATGTTAGGGACTACCATTGCTTTGATCCATCAGTATGTGCTAGAGGCTGAGGGCAGTGAGGATGATAATGCTGACAGCTGCCACAGACCAAGGAGAAGAGTGTTCAGACCCAGGATAACTTACTAGGAGCTACATAGTGTGGTGATAGTAGAGTGCTACAGGGTGGACAGAGACATACTGAAGCAAATCATTGAGCTGTGCCAGCCTCAACTCAGACCCAGAGCCAACAGAGGGGAACCCACCCCAGTGGATATCAAGGGATGTGTAGCCTTAAGAATACTAGCTACAGATACTTTCCAAAGACCTACTGGGGACATCATGGGGGTCTTACAGGCATCCACATCCAGGGTACTCCAGCAGTTCCTGGATTCCATGCTACCATATGCTGGTGAGCACATTTACTTCCCCAATACCCATGAGGAGAGGACCAGCAATATGCGTCTCTTCCACCATGTAGCAGAATACCTGGAGGTATCAGGTGCGATAGACTGCACACACATCCACATCAAATCACCACCCAGTGAACAGGGTAGGGTTTACATAAACTGCAAGGGCTTCCCCTCCATCAACTGCCATGTGATGTGAATTACCCAGGGCATTATCATGAATGTGTGTGCTGGCAGCCCTGGAAGCTATCATGACTCCCACATCTGGCATTTGTCACAGCTGTACCAGGCATTTGCCAGTGGGGGCATTCCATATGGCCATCTGGTGGGGGATGCTGGCTGTACACTGGAGCCATGGATGATGACACCCATCAGAAATGCACACACACCCACACAAGAACACCATAATGAGGCACACGCACAAACCAGGATCATAATAGACTGTGTGTTTGGGATGCCTAAGTCATGATTCCGCTGCCTTGACATATCTGGTGGAGCCTTGCAGTACTCTCCAGCCACATGCGCACACATGTTCATAGTATGTGCCATGCTACACAATATGATCCTGTGGAAATAACTGCAGTAGAAACAGCATGGGGAAGGACCACATAGCCCCCCACCAATTGCCAAAGGGGTCTATATCATCATATCGACTGCTGAAAATGCCGAATGCAATTTAATCGAACTGAAACATTCGAAATCTCAAAAGAGCGAACTGACGGAACATCGATTTCTTTCCCAGGGAAAGAAATCGGTGTTCTGTGCAAAAAAAAAAAAAAGAAGAAAAGAATTTTCGATACTTTAAACACTGATGACAGAAGTGGAGGGCTGTGCCCCCCACCCCCCTACTTAAATATACCAACTCCAAGACCGCACCACAGTGGAGAAAATTGCAAACTTCGATGACGGCCCACCGATTTCTTTCCCTGGGAAAGAAATCGATGTTCCGTCAGTTCGCTCTTCTGAGATTTCAAACATTGCAGTTCAATTAAATTAAATTCAGCGTTTTTAACATTCAACATGCTGATAGGAACCCTGCCAAGGTCCCCACAGGCACAGAGGGACTCAGTAGAGGAAGCCCCTGAGCCTGGTGCCATAGGCAGATGGAGGCATGCCCTGTATGCCCAGGCCTTGGCAAAGAAGCAACACATAGCACACACACTGACACTGTAGGGACCCAGGGACTGACACCTCTCTATGACTTGCACACACAGTAAAATGGATGACATACACACATCACACTACAGCATCCCTCAAGCACCATCCTCACAACTGCTGCAGGCACAAGGTAAGTCAGTCTTCCTAACAATAAATGAATGGATTACTTTGTTTTGGTAGAATATCTATGGAAATGTTGCATGCATGCAAGGGAATGGGGGGTGGCCTACTGGGAGGACTGCAAACAACTGACAGCTATGTGGAACACTAGGAAATGCCTACACAATACTAGCTTCCCCACACTGCAGTATCATTTAAGGTGACAAATCCCACTGAAGTATGTGTGGAGGGCCAACTATGGGGGTGGGGGTCATAGGTCAGATGCATGGATGTCACTGTGGGGATGGCTTACTCACTCCCAGACTCACACAGCAAGTCAGCCATAGAAAACCGTAAAGGGATGTCTGGCAAAGGCACACAAATGGAGGCAAGGATGGAATACCCCAATACAGACTTACACAATGATATCACAGCAGGCCTTGCAGTTGCAGTAAGGCTCTCTGAGGGGTAAGAAGTCTGAAACTCAATTGTATGGCATTAAAGTCTTACTTATGGTCTCTAGTGATATGCCTCTAGTCTCCAAGACAGGGCACAATACTATGCTAAATGGAACCAAAGTGTAAAGCCAAATATCAGCACAGTTCACCTATCTTATCCTTCCTGGAAACTGTGAATAAAGCCAGAGATTCTGGTTTTACTGTATCTACCCTCTTACTTGACCTTTCTAAGGCCTTCAACACTATCTCTCACAACCTTCTCCTTACTAAACTATCCAACCTAAACCTATCCCCTTCCTCTCTTAAGTGGTTCACCAGCTACCTCTCTAACAGGCAGCAAGCTGTTAAGTGAAAAAAAAACCATCTCCTCTTTCCTTAACACCCCCACTGATGTCCCCCAGGGTTCCATATTGGATCCCCTCCTCTTCAATATATTCATTAATGATTTCTACCGCTCAATCCCTTACGCTAACCTTATTCAATATGCAGACGATTCAGCAATTATCTGTGCTGCTACATCCATCCCCACTCCCTTAAAGCTGACTCAAGATGCCTTCTCTTCCACTGAACAGTGGATGAAAGACAATCATTTAGCACTCGATGTGTCAAAATCCAAATTTATGGTATTTACCCACTCTAAAACCAACACTATTGACAGAAACCTATTCTCCATCACCAGCCATAATAACACACCTCTTGAACTGGTACCTGAAACCAAACTACTAGGAGTCCAAATCGATGACCAGCTTAAATTCAATTCCCATCTACAACTAAACATAAATAAAACCCACCAAAACCTTGGCCTGCTCTATCGACACAATCGATACCTCACTACTACTAAGCTCACTCTCACTACTACATTTCTCATCCCCTCCCTCCTTTATGGTGCCCCTCTCCTAACAAACCTACAATTATCTCTCAAAACAAAACTGTGCTCTTGTTATAATAAAATTGCCAAATTTGCCTCTAGCCAAAAATCAACCCATCACTGCACATCTCTCCACAAACTAAACTGGCTAGAGCTTCCTAACTATCTCTCCTATACTCAGCTTTCTCATGCTCACAAACTCATTTTTCACCCCTCCCTTTGTCCTTCCCTTTCCTCTACCTTTAAAATGCACCACCCAGAAAGACTACTAAGATCTAGCAACCAAAACCTAATAGAACTGTATAAACCCCTTTGTCCCCCAGGAAAAAACCTCCTGTCCTTTGCCTTGGCACGTCTATGGAACTCCCTCCCTCCCTCCATCCATACCACCACTAACCTCCCTTCCTTTAAAAAATCATTTCACTCGCATCTAATATCCACATGGGAATGCTCCTGCTCCCACCCCTCATAGCCTGTTCTCCACTTCCTACTGGCAACTATCTCATTTATTCCAGACACCAACTTCATACTTACACCTAGCAAGTACTAAGCCAATTGTAAATAACTTCTTATCATTCTAAAATTGTACTTTTCCATTTCACAAAACGTTATATTTACTAAAAAAAGTCTTGTTTTCTGCTAAATATAACCTATTAGCTTTATTGTAACTGCTGTAATTTTCATTTTTGCCTTATAACCACAAAATATTTAATTTGTAAACTGCTGTTTATCTGTGTGTTGTTGCTGTAATTTTCATTTTGTCTTACAACCACAAAAGATTTAATTTGTAAACTGCTGATTATCTTTGTGTTGGAGCGTTTCTCCCCAGGACTCCATTGAAAACGGGTTCTTATTGGCCCAATGGAGTATCCTGGTTAAACAACTGCAAATAAATAAATAAATAAATAAAATAAAGTTCACGTAAATGTGTACTGTTGACAGGTATGCCCCCCCACACACCCATATTCACATAGAAATGCAGTAACATGTAAGTTTGCAGGGTAATAGCACAGAGCACACATTCCCAGGGCTGTCTCAATCAATATGATAACTTGTTGCTGTCCACAATATGCAGGGGTCAATGAGATATGCATATGTGTGGGAATACTTGTCAGGATGTGGCTAGCAACTTCTCATGGCTGTTGTGTCATACCCACCTAGGTGCAGTACTGTGGTAAACAGGGCCATGTTCCATGAAATTCAGTGCCAACTATATTGCATGCCAGCTACACATACAGTGGGAGTTGTACACACTGTCCAGATGTCAATATTCATTACTGCCTAGAAGCTGGATAGGTCATGTAAAGGGCGGCACACCTCACAACTGTACAGACCTTTTGCAGAATGTACACAGGTTTGCATCATGTCTGTGGTGTCTTTATTCTGAAATAGTGGTTGCCTGGCAAATCATTGGCAAACCACGAAAGTCTAAAGTCAGAAAATATTGATGGACTGTAGTGTCTCAGACTTCATACCCTATAGAAAAATGCATGCTAATGCTAAATCTGTTATTGTAGCACCCTCCCAGGTTTGTATGGCCAGTAGTTACAATGGTCTGTATATTTAGGCCTTTGTCACCCAATTACTCATGGCTTTGTCCAAATGTCAGGCTCACATATGTAGACAGGTATGGTGCTTAGAAGCACAGCAAGGTGTTCTATCACTTACCATTGTCACCCCAGAGGGGTCTACTGCCTGGAACATATGAGTGACAATACACACTGGCTCTCTACAGATGGCGTGTAGAAGTCTCATGTGTCCTACAGGCCTCTGGCAAAGGCCCATGCCTCACCCATAGTGCCTTTGTAGGGGATATCATCGAGTCCATACTACCAAGATAACACAGTCAACAAAATGCAAATGTAAGGCCATGCTGCTAAATGCTAGTAGCACACCTCTCAACCTTGTAGAGGAAGAAATCTGGACAAAGTCATACATAATGGTGGGATAAAGGCCCAACTATAGGGACACATTTGAAATATTGCTCTCATAATGTTAGACAGTTGATAGAATAACAGATGGGGTGTGTAGTAGCATGGATGTCATGAAAGATGTGAAGTCTGAAACTGTAATATTCTGTCAGTATTCCCTGACTGCAACCATGAGTGATTTGCAACAAATGTGCTAGAAAACTACAATGTTAAGGGAAACCAACCAGATATATGAGGCATGCATCTGGATAATCTGTGAGATTCTGTACAGTTGACAGGTATGGCCACACCAGGATATGATCTGTCAGCTAAGAAAAAAAAATGCACAACCAGGAGATCTCCAGCCAGTATATCACCAAGGTGCTGAACGTTTTACACAGCTTCAACAGTCAATCGTCTGTAGCCACACCTCACAACTGGCCGGATTGTGCAAGAATGTCTAGCTTTTACCTCATAATATAGGTCTGTGCATCATCCATCTTGTATTTCACAGGTAAATAACTGTGATCATCTGATTATATCTGTCAGTAGGTGATGACACAATACAGTACATTGTCAAGCATTACATATGTCAGAAAATGTCTGCTAAAACAAACCCTGTCACTCAAGCAACTCATACATTGATAAGTGCAATAGTTACAGTACCCCCCCCCTATGATTGGTCCATTGTTTCCCCATATTGGCAGCCTATCTCCAGATATCTTGCACAAGCAGGTTGCAAGGTATGGCTGTAGCACACAACACCCTGGACTGGAGTAGAACTATACCTGGAATGGATTCCCACACTTACTATAGAAGCTCATACTGAGCATGCTCCTACACTTAGAGAAGTAAAGCCCATTTCTGAAACCAGAGAAGTGAAGCCCATGTCTGAAACCACATCGGACCATATATCCCTGTATTGTGCAAATGTCTTTGCATACACACAGCTATGTAAACCTAACTGTCTCCACACACACACACACACACACACACACACACACACACATCAGACAGGATCACCCACAGCCAGCTTTAGGTGACACATATGTGGTATATCTGCATCTGTTGTGTGTGATACACACACATATATATGGGCAACATATTACAATATGTCAAGCATACACCAACATAGACATGGGTAAGAGAGGGACAGACAGAGATAGAGTGCGACACACACAAACAGTGAGTCATACACAGGGATACCCTGAATGGCATAGAGTGATGATGTGCTTCAGATAGTTGCAGACCAGTTGTAAACACTGGCATGTGCCAGCATGAAGATGAGATTCATTGTCTGATGGTACTGAGGTGGGGGTTGGAATATTACATCACCTACATGTGTGTGTGTGTGTGTGTGTGTGTGTGTGTGTGTGTGTGTGTGTGTGTGTGCGTGTGTGTGCGTGTGTGTGCGTGTGTGTGCGTGTGTGTGTGTGTGTGTGTGTGTGTGTGTGTGTGTGTGTGTGTGTAGGTCTAACTATTATGATGCCTTACCCACTCAGTACACTTCCCATTGCCCTACTTTACAACATCTGCCAGTGTCATTCACCTTAGAAGTACCTTTGGAGTGGTTTAATTCCTGTAAGCTTTATAGCGCTTGTGATAACTGTGTAACACCTATCATACAAATAACTAGATAGGTATGGGTTCTAATCACAATCCCAGCTTATGTAACAGTGGTTATGTGTGTGGGGAGGGGTTGTAGGAATAAGTGTTTTAGTCCATTCACACCCAGTACACCTCCCATTGCCCTACTTCACAAGATCTGCTGATGTCATTCACTGTAGAAGTACTGTTGAACTGGTCTCTGCCCTATAAGCTCTGTGGTGTATGTGATAACTACATAACAGTATAGTACAAATTACTAGGTAGGGGTTCTAATCTCAGTCTTGGCAAATGTAAAAGTGTGTTTGTTTTTAGGTTAAAGATTTTGAGCCCATTCACACCCAATACACTTCCCATTGCCCTGCCTTAACAGCACTGCTGATGTCAGTCACCTTAAAAGCACCTGTGGGCATCTTTCAGCCCTACAAGCTCTGTGGCATGTGTGATAACTGCGTAGCACTATAGTACAAATAACTAGTTAGGCAGGGGTTCTACTCTCAGTTCTGGAAAATGTATGTAGGTTAAAGTATTTTGTGGCATCTCTCACCCCGTACATCACCCACTGTCATACTTTACAAGGGCCAGTGATGTTCCTCACCTTAGAAGTACCGTACCTTGGGACAACCTTCACCCTCTAAGCTCTGTGGTGCATGCAGTAAATGCATAACATTGTAGTAGTATTAACTAGATAGGTAGGGGATCTAATCTCAGTCCTGGAAAGTGTGTGTGTGAGAGCAGTGTCTTGTGTGTGTGGGTGGGGCGTGATTGTGTGAGAACCATATCCATGGGGGGTCAGCTTGGCAATTTTTGGGGGGGTGTTTGTGTGAGAACCATATCCAATGGGGGTGGATTTTGCAATTTTTTGCTGTCGCCCATACAGTACACATCCCAATGTCCACTTTATAAGGCCCACTGTTGTAATCTACTGTAGAGGTAGCTGTAGACATTCTGTAGTCCTATAAGCTCTGTGCCAAGTGCAATAATTTTGTGTAACAGTATGGAATAAATAACAATATAGGTGGGCCTTCTAATCCTTAGATACCATTTCCCACTCAGAAATCATAGAGAAACACACTCAGCTAGGCATCAACCTCTATATCACTAGGTGACTTGCAAACTGGCTCACAGATAGAACCCACAGTGTGAAAGCAGCTGACTCCATGTCAGACTGCAGACCAGGCACAAGTAGAGTTCCACAGGGTTTGGTCCTGTGTCCCCTCACATTCGTGTTCCACACCTCTGAAGTTCAGCCCAACATGAAGGGACTCTGGCTGACAATGTTCGCAGATGACTGCAAGGTAGGTGCTATTATTACCTCCCCACGTGATGTTGACATCCTGAACAAAGGCTTCACTGATACCTATGACTGGTGTCAGAAACCTGGACTTTAGCTCAATGCCAGAAAATGTGCCGCCATCCCATTTGGGAACAACATGGTTCCCATGAAGTAATACATTGATGGCAGTCCACTGAATACTAATGTTGTTATAAGGGAACTGGGAACACAGGTTGACAATGAGCTCTCTGTTGACCACCACAGTGCCACTGTTTTCAGAAAGTCCTTCTATGTGTCACATCTTCTGACAAAGGGTGTTGCATCCAAGAAGTAAGAGGTCATTGTCGCCCTGTACTCTCTCCTCATTAGGCCAATCAATGAGTACAATGGCCCATTTGGCATGCACCCCACTGGACATCTGCAACAACTGGAGAGGCTGCAAAAGTACCTCACAAAGAACACTTGCCCAATATGGACAAACTCCAGTAACTCCTACTTTTCTCTGTCTAATAGTGGCTATTTAGAGACAATCACTGCCTGACAGCCATGTCTGAACCAGCTCTGTCAGGAATGCTATATCTGAAGAAACCCATCTGTCCACACTACATGCCCCAGAGACCTCAACCCAATTTTCACAATCAACAGAACAGGCTGGGGGGACATGTTCACAACCCAGAGACTGCCCATGCTATGGAATAGACCTCACATACTTGTCAAGCAGAGCATATCACTGGCCCTCTTCAAGAGAAATATGGATAAGTGCATGGGGATAGAAATCCCACCCCATGGATCACACCAGTGGCTATACTCATTAGACACACTGGGGACTATTGTCAGGTGGCATGATGCCAGGGTATTCCCATGGGCTAGGCTTGTAAAGGCTCCATGGCCATTCACCTAGTACACACCTATGAAGCTATGAACCTATGGATCTCAGTACTGGCAAATGTGTGTGTGTCTGTGTGTGTGTGTGTGTGTGTGTGTGTGTGTGTGTGTGTGTGTGTGTGTGTGTGTGTGTGTGTGTGTGTGTGTGCGTGTGTGTGCATTAATGCATATAAAAGTGTTTGTGAGTGTGCAAACATGTGGGTGAAAGTAGTTTGAGGCCCGGCCCTTCTCAGCCAGGATACCTACCATTGCCATACCTTACAAGGGCTGGTGACGTTATTCACTATATAGGTACCTTGCGACTCTTTTCACCCTATAAGCTCTGTGGTGCATGTGGTAACTGCATAACACTATAGTACCAATGACTACATAGGTAGGGGTTCTAATCTTAGTCCTGGCAAATGTGTGTGTGTGTGTATGTGTGTGTGTGTGTGTGTGTGTGTGTGTGTGTGTGTGTGTGTGTGTGTGTGTGTGTGTGTGAGTGTTTGTAAATGTATATATTTGTAGGATGCATCATTTTGAGGCTTCACTCTCCCAGTACACTGCCCATTGCCATACTTTACAAGGGCTGGTGATGTTGTTCATCTTAGAAAAACTGTAGGACACTCTTGATCCTATAAGCTCTGTGGCAAGTGCGATAAATGCATAACACTGTATTAGCAATAACTAGACAGGTAGGGGTTCTAATATCAGTCCTGGCAAGTGTGCGAGAACCGTATGCTGTGTATGTGTTTGAGTGAGAACTATATCCATTATGGGGGGTAGGTTTTACATTTTTAGGCCATGGTACTCCCTTTACATGTCCCAAGGTCCACTTTACAAGGCCTGCTGTCTTCATCAAACATAGAAGTATCTGTTGACACTCTTCAGCCCAATAAGCCCTGTGGTGCATGCAGGAACTATGTAACAGTATGGACTGACCAACAAGATAGGCAGGGCTGATAATCTCAGTCCTGGAAAATGGGTGTATGACCATATTTGTGTGTGCAAGTGTGTATAATTGTAGGTCCGAGTATTTTGGGTCCAGTCTCACCCAGTAAATCACCCATTGCCATATTTTACAAGGCCTGGTGATGTGTTCACCTTGGAATTACCTTGGGACTCTCTTCACCCTGTAAGCTTTGTGGCGCATGCGATAAATGCATAACATTGTATTAGTAGTAACTAGAAAGATAGGAGTTCTAATCTCAGTCCTGGCAAGTGTGTGTGTGTGTGTGTGTGTGTGTGTGTGTGTGTGTGTGTGTGTGTGTGTGTGTGTGTGTGTGTGTGTGTGTGTGTGTGTGTGTGTGTGTGTGTGTGTGTGTGTGTGTGTGTGTGTGTGTGTGTGTGTGTGTGTGTGTGTGTGTGCTTGAGTGAGAACTATATATATTGGGTGGCCGTGGTTTGCAATTTTAGGCCATGGTACTCCTAGTACAATTCCCAAGGCCCACTTTACAAAGCCCGCTGTTCATATCCACCATAGAGGTATTTGTGGATACTCTTCAGCCCTATAAGCCCTGTGCCACATGCAATAGTTTTGTAACAGTATGGAATGAATAACATGATAGGCTGGGCTACTAATGTCAGTACTGGCAATTGTGTGTGCATTGGTGTTTATAGCAGAGTTTGTGAGTGTGTAGACTCATAGGTGACAGTCTAATGAGTTCCCCACACCCAGTACACACCACATTGACATACCTCACAGGGGTACTTGATGTTATTCACTTTACAGTTTCCTTGGAACAGTCATCACACTATTAGTTCCGTGCCACCTGCGATAACCGCATAATGCTTTAGTACCACTAACTAGATGGATAGGGGTTCCAAACACAACACTGGCATCTGTGACCTTGCACGTGTGTGTGTGTGTGTGTGTGTGTGTGTGTGTGTGTGTGTGTGTGTGTGTGTGTGTGTGTGTGTGTGTGTGTGTGTGTGTGACCCTTTGTGTGGGGGAACAGCATTATCTGTGTGTTTGGTCAACCCAATATCTTCTGGGTGTGTGGGTTTTACCAATCTGAGGTGTGTTCTACCCACTACACTTACCACTGTCCACTTCACAAGGCCTGCTGATACTTACCTGTATACACCCCTCAGCCCTAAAAGCTCTGTGGCACATGCAATAACTGTTACACAGACCTGGTAGATATGTACATATACAGCTGTGCCTCAGCTCTGACATGATCAATGTGTTACCACTCTGCCATACCCCGCATTGCCAGTGTCTGCAGGGCTACCTCCTGCTGATGCACAGACACCTAGAACACAAACAGAATACAGCATGTGAGACTACATTCAGTCAGCATTACTAACACCAATAATGCATCATGGCTGAAAAGGTACGCACACTCTGAAGTTTACCTATTACAATTGCAGGCTGAGAGTACCTTGCACAGCATTACATAACTAAACTGTACTTAATTCACCCTGTGCATCAGAACCATATTAGCTTGTCCCTACATTGGTGGTATGGATGACAAAGATCTGGCACAGGTGTCATCATATGCACAGGGTGTTGTGTGTGTTTGCCAGAGGTCTAATCTGGGCCATACTGTTGACATGTGTGTGTGTTTGGAGGGGGTGTTTTATGAATAGGCCGTGCAGAGGTGGTGTGTGTGTGTGTGTGTGTGTGTGTGTGTGTGTGTGTGTGTGTGTGTGTGTGTGTGTGTGTGTGTGTGTATGTGTCTGGAAGTGACCTGGCTGTGATGGTGATATGTGTGTGAATGCATGCACACAGTCACACCATGTGGCTGCCCTACACAGGGGTATGTTGGACCATACATGGCAGGGTGTACAGTTCACCACCTCCGGCCATGGACACAGGAACTAGTACTTCCAAGGGTCTCATTGGCAGCACCAGGCCTAAGGCCAGATGCAGTACTGCTTCCTGATGGTGACTGCTGCTGGATCTGTGTCCCTGATGGGACTGGCCAGGACCACGTGCCCATGGCCTGCTCTGTTGTGATGTGGACAGCACCCCCCCTTCAGTAGTGCTGATGGTACTACCACTACAGGAGTGGGAAGGTGCATGGCCCTGTAGACTCTCAGCTGATGTTGGTGCTGACCTACCTCCACATGGCCGGCTCCCATCTCCCACCAGATGCATTAGCAGAGACATGCTATGCTCGAGGTTGCCAAGGTCTCACCCCACCGTCTATTCATGACCTCATTATTTTGATGTGTGGCCTCAACCAGGTCATGTATGTTGCCATGTAAGCCAGGAGGAGTTGCATCCAAGACCCTGAGTATTTGTCTGGTGTTGCATTCACTACGTGCCTGTGGATTCATGACAGCCTGAAACATGTGTTTGGTGACATCTTCTGTGGCAGTGACAGCAGCTTGATGGCCAGCAGTCCTCCCTTGAGCACCCCTGTTCATCCACCTGTGTGGGACCTCACATGCACTCTGGCTATGGCTAGTGACTACACTCACACTTGCCATAATCACCATGCTAGCCTGTTCCATGCCACCACCTGCCAACTGTCCATTATCTGTGGCTGCTGGGGATGGGGTATGTGTGGGCATTGTGACTGTGTGCAGGGACATTGTGGATAACTGTGGGATGCCAACCGATGGCAGAGATTCAGCCCCTGACAACCCCACCTGTGCTCTACTATGACCACCATCATTGTCGGAGTCTGCAAAGACACTGACATCAGATTCTGAGTGGGAGGGACCATGACCACTATGTCCACCTGTGAGGGGAAGACAACACTTGTAAATTAATACCTGCACTATAAGCTTTGCTGTTATACACACACAAACACGCACACACACACACCCGCACACCTGCACACCCGCACACACATGCACACACACACACACACACACACACACATACACATACACACATGAACACACATGGACACACACAAAGACATATACAGGTGAGGTGGCACAAAGGCATTACACAGACCTCACAATAGCCAACTGGTGACATTCATGACTCAGTCAGACCACAACATACACAACACACTCTGGACAGGCCCTCAACATCATGCAGTGCATCCCTTTCCACTTAATGTTAATGCTAATATATACCTTGAGGATACTTGAGTAGTATCAGTAGGTGATGGGCCTTCATCTAGCACACACTGCAGCCATGTACATAGTGCCAACTCCTACAGAACATACCTCTCAACTGTACAGAGTTTTGCTGAATGTCTAGATGTGTGACTCATATTTTTGGTCTGTTCTTCATAAATCCTGTGTTTGACATATTACTGGGATGATCTGAGGATTGGCGTCACTAATTTCGACATGGTTTGAGTTTCATACTTCAGCACCTGCAGTACATGTATGTTAAAACAAAACCAGTTATACTAACAACCTTCCAAGCTTACAGTGGCTATAATAAATGCACATACCCCTGCCAACATGTCAGGTTTTTCTGATATATAACATGAGACCACATATATCATGCCATGACATTTCCCACCTTTAATGTAACTTATAACCTGTGCAATCCAGTTGAAGAAAAAAACACATCGGTTAGGGCTATCATATAGAAAGTGAAATACATACAATAGGCTGGTTGCATGAGTGTGCACACCCTTAAACTAATACTTTGTTAAAGCACCTTTTTATTTAATAACAGCAGTCAGCCCTCTTGAGAAGGTGTCTATCAGCATGTCACATCTTGACTTAGCAATATTTGCACACTCCCCCTTGCAGAAGCCCTCCAACTCTGTCAGAGTGTGAGGGCATCTCTTGTGCACAGCCCTCTTCAGGGCACCCCACAGATTTTCTATTGGATGTAGGTGTGGACTGTGGCTGGGCCATTCTAAAACATCGATTGTCTTCTGGGTGAAGCCATTTTCTTATGAATTGTCTGTTTGGTTTTGGTCATTGTCATGGGGAAAGGTGTAGTTCCTCTTCATCTACAGCTTTCTAGCAGATGCATGAAGAGTGCGGGCCAAAAGGGACTGGTATTTTGAACTGTTCATAATCCCCTCCACTAAAGGTCCACTTCCAGCTTATGAACAGCAACCCCAAAGCAAGACACTGACATCACCGTGCTTCACCATGGGGATGGTGTTCTATTGGTGATGCACAGTGTTGTTATTGTGCCAAACAAACCTTTTAGAATTGTGGCCAAAAAGTGCAACCTTGGTCTTATTATGCCATAGCACATTTTCCTACATGCTTTTGGGTGACCTGCTATATTGTTCTTGAGAATTTTGCCAGACCTGGATGTTGTTCTGTATGAGGAAAGGCTTCCATCTTCCAACGCTACCCCATAGGCCAGACATGTGGAGAATACGGGAGACTGTTGTCACATGTAGTACACAACCAGTACTTGCCAGAGATTCCTGCAACACATTTGGTGTTGCTGTAGGTCTCCTGGCAGCATCCCTAACCAGTTCAGGTCTTGTCTCTTCAACACATTTGGAGGTATGTCCATTACTTTGCAATGTCACTGTTGCCCCATATTTTCACCACCTTTTGATGACTGTCTGCACTGTGTTCCATGGTATATGCAAAGCTGTGGAAATGTTTTTGTACCCTTCTCTGGGCTGATACCTTTCAAAAATGCGATGCCTTTGTTGCTTCTTAAGCTCTATGTGAACCATGGCTGTTGCTGTAGCAGGCAACTGAGTAAATGTCAGGAAAATCCTGGTAGGACAGCTGACCATTATTTGCTCTTAATCAAAGAGCCTCTGTAATTGATGGTAGGTGTGTACCCAAGAACACGTAATGCTATAATTATATGGAAAGCTGCTTCAACACATTATTAGCTTCAACCTGTGCACACTTATGCATCTAGCTTCTTGTACATTTTACATTTGTCATAATTGTTCCCCTAACGGATTTGTTTTTTTACAATTGAATTGCACAGGTTAGAGGTCACATGAAAGGTTGAAAGAGTTCAGTAATGTATTATTGTGCTCTCATTTTTGTATATCACAAAAACCTGGCATTTTAACAGGTGTGTGTACATCATTTATATGCACTGTATAACATTAATTTATAAAATATGTCCCTAGTCTTAGGCCTTTATCCCCCTATTTTGTCAGTTTTTGTACAGATTTCTTGCAACGACAGGTTATGAGGTATGCTACAGATATGTTACATCTCCTGCAAATAGACCCCTGTGATGACCACTGTGATGCAATGCAGGTAACCCCACCACAAGTGAACATGCAGATATCATAGCAGTTGTGTGCATGGTAAAAAGCATGACCTTAACATGCCTGGGGTACAGGTGGGCCACAACAGGAAAATCCCATACTCACAGGCTTCAGGCTGCTGTCCCACATCCAGACCAGAGGTACCTATGTAGTTGTGGGGGTGAGGTATTGTCAGCAGACTCACATTTGGCATTGATACAAGATGAATGCTACTTTTCTGTACATGTACAGTACAAGCTCTGATAGTACACATTTTCTGACCTTCACCGTAGATGTGCACTTGTGTGCATTACTATACCCCACCCACAAATGCAGTTTGACCTCACATTTGCATCTAGATATTCTACAGAAACCAGTATGACTACTACATGATTCAACTGATGTGCACTGTGGCCTTACCTGGACACTCCTCGCCTGTTTCCTGGGTGCCATCCACCTCCACGACTTGTGTTTCTTGTGTTGGCTGGTGTGCGGGGGCTACCCCAAGGTTGGCAAGGAGCTCCTCTGTTGCTGTAAGGGGGGGGCCTGCGTGGCAGGAACCCCACCTGTAGTGTTTTGGTCCCTGGCCACTGCAGCAGCCTTTTGCCAGGCATGACATGTCAGGTCAGTTGCACGATGCCTGACCTGATCATATGTGCGGCCATGGTGGCCAATGTTTTTCACCCTGTGGACAAGCTCATCCCACAGGGCAGTTCACACCCACAGATCCTGCTGGCTACAGCCAAACATCACCTCATGGTGCTGGATGATAAGGTTAATAATAGCCTCATTTTCAGCTGCAGTGTACTGGGGCTGATGGACACGTGGCATAGCACCTGGAAGACATAAACAGGGAAACACATTACAGGACCTCATACATTGGTCAACATCCTTTACAGAACCTAAACATCAACAATGTTTATCATTAGCCACCACGTACGACTGCATCATACCCCTGTAATCTATTAGCACGGTATGAGCTTACATTGCACTCTTAGTCCTGAGGTATCATGTTCCCCCCAATGAGAGCCAGTAAATTGCATAATCCACCATTCATCCTTCATCTTTGTGTAGAGAGATGACAGTGGCCGTCTTCCTTGCAGATGGGATGTCAATGGTGCTCAGGTCTTGCTTGAGTACAGTATGTAATAGAGCTGGGAGCATATGCCTGAGTTAATGTAGGATGCAGACAGGGATGTAATCAGCAACCATGGAGACCTATTTTGTTACCTTTGAGTAGGTATTATGTACCTGCTTCCTGATGATGAGGGGTGTGGGTGCTGAGCATATCCACCTATACTGATGGTAGGACAGGGGGGTGATGTTTTCCCTTAACCTGTCTGCAGTGGAATGGCTATAGCTAGCTATGCTGTGTGTGTGTATGTGGTGTGGTTGACCACCAGTACAAGGTGGGTTGGGTTGTTGCCTCTGAGACAGAAGACTTATGTGAAGACAGCCTCGTGATGGGCCTTGGTGGATGTGTCCAATTTGTACTCATATCTAGCCTTAGAGTGCCATACCTGTGACCTCATATGCTTGTTCAGATGAAGGTTGAACTGCTTCCAAGTTGGTGCCTGCTCCTAATTGTCCTTGTACAGCCAATATAGTGGCCAGTTATGTGGTTTGTGCATTGCTGCTGTCCCCCAAAGGGGATTATGGTGGAGGTAGGTTTAACAAGTCAGGTATTGCTGAGTCCATATAGCCATGTAGGTGCTTATATAGCTGTTTGTATTAGGCATGGACACAAGGTCATGACACAGATGGACATCTCTTCAATTTCAACTGGATGATCATGCTTATTCTAGTACCCATGTCTGTGACAGGGCAATGCAACAATCAGTAGTTGTGGAAATCTATAGGTTCATAGGTTCATAGGTTCATACTAGGCTATCTGCCCAAGGGCATTTATAAGCCTAGCCCATAGTTATGTGGCTTTCACCACCCCTTTAGTTTGAATAAAAACTATGCCTATCATTTTGCTGTGCCTCTGTCAAGCAGTGACACTGAAGTAATCCCTGGGGTATATCTGCAATTTCCCATCCATTGGTCAAGATTCCTCTTGAACAAGGCCAGAGAGGTGCTCTGCCTCACATGTACCGGGATTTTGTTCCACAGCACAGGGAGTCTCTGGGTGATGAATCTGTCCCTCCATCATGTTCTATTTATAACCGTGTCAAGGTTTAAGTCTCCCGCCCTTGTGGTTCTGAGGGATCTAGATTTTTTGAGGTGAAGCATATTCATCAAATCTGGGTTTGACATGGCCTTATATGTCAGGCACAGGTCACCTCTGAGCAAGCGGTATGAGACTGAATAGAGCTGGAGTTCTTTCAGTCGGGCAGCATAAGACATATTTTTGAGACCCTTTATCCTTTTGGTGAGGAACTTTTGGGGCCTTTCAAGCTGCAGCAGGTGTCTGGTCAGATACATTCTGAACGTGGCATTGTACTCAATCATAGGTCTAATGAGTGATGAGTACAGGGGGACGATGACCTCCCTTGATCTAGATGTGAATCCCTTCATGATCAGGTGGGTGATATAGAAGGTTTTCCTAACTACTTTAGCAACATGAGTGTCAAACGAAAGGCTACTGTCAACCTGGGTCCCCAGATCTCTGATGACTTTTTCTGTGCTCAGTGGATTGCCACCTATATGGTAGCTAGGGGTAACCTTGATTTTCCCGAAGGGTATGACTATGCATTTTTTGGCGTTTAACTTCAGGCCATGGCTCTGGTATCAGTTATCCGTTTCTGTGAGGCCCTTCTGGAGGATATCTGTGTCAGATGTGTTTTCGACTATGGCGCCCAGTTTGCAGTCATCTGCAAACTTTGTCAGCCATAACCCTCCTGTGTTTGCTTGTACTTCAGAAAAGTAGATGCCGAACAAGAGTGGACCCAGGACTGAGCCCTGTGGGACACCACTTGTGACAGGCTTTGAGTCTGACATGGCTCCAGCAACTCTGACCCTGTGGGTTCTGTCACTTAGCCAGTTTGCAACCCATCTTGTGATGTATGGGTTTACATTCAAGCTGATGAGTTTTTCGATGATACCTGAGTTGGGTATTGTGTGAAGGCCTTTGCCAGGTCGAGGTAGGCTGTATGGACTGCCTTTCCTCATCAATGGCCTTGGTGACTGTCTCGAAAAAGTCAACCAAGTTTAAGAGGCAGGATCTGCCTTTGACAAAGCCAAACTGGGTTGGATCCAAAGTCTGCAAGTTCCCTATGTCTTTATTTATGAGTTCCATTATGATCCTCTCCATGGCTTTGCAGATGAGGCTTGTCAAGCTAATGGGGCGGTAATTTCCAGGGTCTGTGGAGGCACCGCCCTTATGAAGTGGGACCACAGTCGCCGTGCGCCACTCCTTGGGTACGTATCCTGAGGTGAGGCTAAGATTAAACAGCTGTCCTAACTGTGGGTTTAATTCCTCATTGAGTTCATGAAGCACACAGCCGGGGACACCATCCGGTCCCATGGATGCTGTGTTTTTTGCCTTAGTGAGGGCAGTTCTCATGTCTGTTGGATGCACTGAAAATAAGATTACACACGTATACAACATATATAGCTTATTTACCTGACATTTTGCATCTCATGTCTGTTGTTTTGAGGCTTCTAGCTACAACTACTCATACATAGATGTGCACAGGTAATACCTCATATACATTTCTGTTCTATGTCAGTATGAGCCACTGTATTTACACTGTTCCTCCTTAGTCATACCTCTAAATCTGTTAGAGCAGGACATCTGGAGGACAGCAAACTCACTTACTCCTTCCTACCCCCGCTTACACCTGCGCTAATTCCTTTAGTAGAAAAGAAAAAGAGGTTATAGGAAAGTGGTGAGAAAGGGGCATGCAGAGGGGCTAAGCTTCTGGTGTCATTCAAAGGGGATCCATTTATTTGTAAGCCTGGGAAGACATGATCGACAAACCACGATGCTTTGCCAGAGATGGTCTGCACCTGTCACCCCTGGGATTCAGGTTACTGGCTAAAGCTCTTGCCACCCCTATAGTGCCTTTTTTAGGCAAGGTTCAAAGGATAAAACCACCACCATGACAGATACAAGCATGCAAAATCTGAAGGTAATACTACTCAATGCTAGACGTCTAAACCTCAAAATGCACTCTCTCGAGGCACTCCTAAAAATGGAGAACATCGATATCTGTGCAGTGACTGAGACCTGGTTCAAGGCTCCAGAGAGCATCCCTGCAATACCAAGCTACAATACTTACCACACTTTTTGGCCACAAAACCAAGACCGAAACACTAAAGGTGGAGTAGTGTCCATATTCACCAAGGATATTCACACCTCCAGGCTAGTTGCCCAACACAATGCATCTGGAATTCTTCATGTGCAACTAACACTAGGTAAGACTGCAATCCAAATTGTAGCTTGCTACAGATCCCCCACCATACCCCAAGATTCTCACTACACCTTCCTAAACATACTGGAAAATATTAAGATACAACCAAACACCCTAATACTAGGTGATTTCAACTACCCTTCCATTAATTGGGAAAACTACTCGGGTACCAACTCCTTTTCCCAACAGTTCTTGGAATTCATAAATTCCAATGCCCTGGATCAACTAATCCATTGTCCCACCAGGGGCTCCAATATCCTAGACCTGGTCATTACCAACATGGGAGATAGATGCTCCACACCAGTGGTCACCCCCTCATTGGTCAGGTCTGACCATAAGCAAATCACCCTTGACATCCACATCCCACCCTCCCCAGTAAGGAAACCTCCTTAAAAAACTTCTCCAAAGCCAACTTCATGCTACTGAAGTCAGAAGTGACAAACTTCACAACAGCCATGCAGACGGGATCTGGAAGTTCGACTGCAGAATCCTACACTAAGGCACTGTACGAGCACATCCACTCGTGCATGAATCGTGTCATCCCAAATAGAACCAAGATGCTCTTCTACAAAAAAAAGGAAGCCAATCTGGTGGTCCCCTGCTATAAACAAACTATACAACAGGAGGAAGAAACTGTTGCAGAAAAGAGGAAAATCTCAGGATGCAAAAAACTCCCTCACCAGCCTCAGTAAGAAGCTGAGATCCCTCATAAAATCCTCAAAAGCTAGTTACAAAAATAAAATTGCCAAAGATTCCAAAGACAACCACAAGGCATTCTATAGTTATGTCAAGAATCTAAATGGCAATGCTCAGATCTGCTCTGAGCTACAACAGAATGGCATTAAATATACTGATCCCAAGGATATTGCCAATATCCTGGCAGATCGATTTAGTGCCAACTTCACTCCCCTCTCACCCCCTAAAGGGCCCATCTCAATACCAAAAGATTGCCAAATTCTGATAATCACAGCCACACAGGTAGAAACAGCACTCTCCAAAGCTAAGAATACAGCATCCATGGGACCAGATGACATCCCAGGCTGTATACTACAAGAACTACAAAATGAACTGGCACCCCACCTAAGTGTCATGTTTAATCATAGCCTCACCTCAGGCTTCATGCCCACTGAGTGGCGCACAGCTACAGTTATCCCACTCCACAAGGGAGGATCCACCCTGGATCCCGGGAACTACCATCCCATCAGTCTGACAAGCCTGATCTGTAAGGGCATGGAACGCATTATCATGGAACTTATAAACAAAGACATTGGCAACCTCCAGACACTGGACTACACCCAGTTTGGGTTTGTGAAGGGCCGATCTTGTCTCCTGAATCTGATTGACTTCTTCGAATCGGTCTCCAGAGCTGTGGACGAGGGTAAGGAGATCCACACAGCCTATCTGGACCTCGCCAAGGCCTTCAACACCATCCCCCACTCTGGAATCATAGATAAACTTACTAAGCTGGGCAAAAATCCCTACATCACTCGATGGGTTGCCAACTGGCTTACTGACAGAACCCAGACTGTAAAAGTAGCCGACTCCAAATCCAGCTCCAGACAAGTGACAAGTGGAGTACCTCAGGGTTCAGTCTTGGGACCACTCTTGTTTGGCATCTATTTCTCTGAAGTACAGGCCAACACTAAGGGACTCTGGCTAACAAAGTTTGCAGATGACTGCAAACTGGGAGCCATTATTGAATCCCCAAATGATGTGGATATTCTACAAAAGGGCCTTACAGAAACAGATGCTTGGTGCCAGAGCGATGGGCGCAAGCTTAATGCCAAGAAATGTATAGTCATCCCCTTTGGAAAAAAACATGTACCCATGAACTACCACATAGGTGGCAGGACACTAAACATCGAAAGTGTGATGAGAGACTTAGGGACACAAGTGGACAGTGGTCTCGCTTTCGATAACTACATCACCACAACAGTCAGGAAATCCTTCTACGTGGCACACCTCATCACTAAGGGCTTTTCATCCAGAAAAAAAGGAGGTCATTGTCCCACTGTACTCATCCCTCATTAGACCCATTATAGAGTATAATGCCCCATTTGGTATGTACCTCACAAGACATCTGCAACAGCTGGAAAGGCCACAGAAATACCTCACTAAAAGAATCACAGGCCTAAAGCAGATGTCATATGCTGACCGTCTAAAAAAACTCCAGCTATACTCTGTGGCATATCGTCTACTCAGAGGTGATCTCTGCTTAACATACAAGGCCATATCAAACCCTGAGCTGCTGGACATGCTCCACTTAAAGAAATCCCAATCCCTCAGAGCCACACACTCCAGGGATCTAAACCTTATCATCACAATGAACAAATCATGCTGGAGGGATAGGTTCCTGACCCAGAGACTCCCCATACTCTGGAATAGACTGCACATACATGTCAAGCAGAGCACCTCATTGGCCCTCTTCAAAAGGAACCTTGATGATTGGATGGGAGATAGGAAATTCACCACTGGGATCATGTCAGTCGCCCTGCTAGACAGGGGCCCAGAGAAGTAAATATTGTGGGAAAAAGTTTCCAGGGAATTGTTATGGCTAGGCTTGCATAGGCCTTAGGGCCGATAGCCTAGTACCAACCTATGAACCTATGAACCTATGAAAGGTAGCTAGGGATGTGCAGGATGTGTGTAGGGAAGGTCCATAGCTGTCCATTTGTAATACAGAAACAGCTGTGCATTTGTATGGGATTTGGAGGTGGATTTGGACACTCAAACCCCAGAGAGAGGGGTGAGGACAACAGAAATGTGTTGCCATGACAATTGGACTGGATTACATGTGTCCACTGGACACCTGTGTAAAGTGGACAGCTATGTATTGGGCGATGATTGTTTTTGGGATAGATGCCCTTTTTCCTTTATTAAGATGAGGGTGGGATGTTGGGGAAAGATTGTAGGTACGTCTGCAGAGGTAGGTTGGGTAAGTAAACAGACAAAACATACAGGACAGCAGACAGGGGTGGTGTATGACACATGTGGGGGTGAACACCTTGGACGGGGAGGGTGTTGGGAATCAGAGGTCCATGAGCCCCCATATGGATACGGTGAGACTGACATCCCCACCTGCAAGCATTCATGACTGCACCTTTACAGCCCCGATGGTGGCTGTGCTGGGGGACTGGACAGGAGGGGTGGCCTGCCCCTCGAGGTGTGCCAGGTGGCCTTCAGTCTGGTGCAGCTGCCCTCCAAACTCTGATCGTATGGTGCTGTGCACCAAACCCCAGAACTGACTGCGGGTGACAGGGTCCTGTCTGTGCCCACTCCTGGGGGGGCAGACCCCGTCCCCTAAGGTGGTTCCACCCAAAGGTGGTGCAGGACCAGTGGATGAGGAAGGCCTGGGTTGGGTCCCATATGTGCTGAGGCCCTGTGCCATGGCCAGAAGCGGTGGGACAGGCGGATCCACTGGGATCGGCCTTCCCAAATGTGCTATGCTGTTGAGGTTTTAAAGAGTATGTTGGTTAGTCATGAACAACACATTTCCAGATTAGTTATAACATCATGCATGGGTGTTCCAGTTATCCCTATAAAACAGATTTGAAACAGTTGCATTGCAAAATGAAGACATGTATAAATGCAACAACAGTATGCATCATAACAGCATGCCAATAACATTGATGGTAACAGGCCCCCAACAATGGTATTTGAACAAGGTATGTTAACATGCAACCAATCAAATATAAGAATGATAATATAACACAAGTCCCAACATTAGGTTTGGAGTAAAACATACTCATAGTATATGAATTTTTTATTGATCCAGATGAGGGGTGGGGGGACAGACAAAAAGTCCATTAAGAACTGTTTATGCTTCTATTTTCCACAACAGTACTGCCCTCACTTTACATCTGCCTATGGCCGATAGCTTCTGTAGCACAAACATACCTCTCAAACTGTCAGTCTAGAATGGTATAGGGCAAACTATGACAACTCTGGGTACATACCTAGAGGGGACTCGTACATGTCAGGGTTACATATCTGGCACAGAAGGGGTACCCAGAAGTGCTGTTATGTGAGTGTGCTACTGGCATACTTCAACTGGTTTCCTATCTGTGTCCAGGGTTATTGGCAACAGTGACCACTAGCAGTGATAGTGTGACAATTGAGAGACATGTATCGGGAAGAGTTCATGTTGTATGTACCTATCATGCTGTCATTTGCAGGCATGTGGTGGGACAGTTGAACAGTTGTACACAGTTTATTAGTATACCCTTCATACAGCTACTACCAACATTTCCTTATCTGTACAACCTGTGGAAAAAATATCTGTTAACACTACCTGACTGTTTTTATATTTATTCCAGATTCCTTGTGTGTAGATATGCACACATATTAGTACCTCTCCCTGGAGTCGAACCATGTCTGTGTATGCAAAATTAACAACTAAGCTATTTCTCATCACACTGAGCTACTGAGGAATTGCTGTTTCAAGTTTCACTGATTTCTACCTAATAGTCTCCTGATTAGACAGTCTGACCTTGGAATCCTGTGATGCATGCATGACAGATAGTTATTGTAATGTGCATTAATCATTTGGATTACTACAATCTGGAAAGCAAAGGTTAACACAAGGCAATGCTGGATGGAACACAATTTGAAAATTCACACATTACTATTCAGGGTTCAGAGCTTAGTGTTGTATATATTTCACATTTCACTTATATCTTGTTTTACAGCTCCTCCATTTACAGTTTTTCTTTCATCTGGTTCACAGAGGAAGCTCAGTTAATGTATGCTATCACAGTCACATTTGCTGTGTAGAATCTGTATACATTCTAAATGTTTACAACAACATACCAGAATAAACACAACAGTTGTTAGGTAGTTTTATTGCACATCAATATTAGTCTGTTAAACATTTTTATTTATTCAGGTCACACAGTAACAGTATACCTACTAGCAGTAAGCAATGTACTCCTTGTTAGCTATTTGAACAATATACTGCAAGAGAGATTTGTACTCACCAGCCTGTCTGTACAGCCTCAGCAGTCTGTCACCTTGGGCTTCGATGTTCATAACCCTCTCTGCTGCATCTGTTGGGGAGAGAAACAAACATTATGCATACCTCTGTCTATCACATTCTCAGGCTAGTATTTGCTACAAACTACTTGACAGTGATAATTACTTACTACTGGAGCATTCTGTGCCCATGCATCTTGGATCCACTGAGCCAACAGCACCCCCCCTTCCTTCACTTTAGGTCAGCATAGTGATGGTGTACCTGCTCACAAGTCCGAGGGATGCCAGTAGCACTGGTGAGATCACATGCAAGATGGTCCCAGGCCTCTGTTTTGTACTGTGAGCCCTGGTACTGGCCCTGTAGCAGTCTCTCATCATGGTTTTTGACAAGGAATCCAGCTGTGACCATCTCCAACACCAGGCATGTTCCTTCAAAGATCAAACTAAACAGGTTATGGCTGTATTCCCACCTGCATGGTTTAGGTAAGGCCATCTTCCCACCCTTTGCCATCATTGTACCATTTCTAAAATGCTGAGCATAGCTTAGCAATGCGCAAATCTACTAAGCTAGGTTGAAGAGTGCTTTAAGGGGTAATTGCTGAGCACTGCTTAACAGTGCTCAAATCCACTTAGCTGAGCTACCTGCTGCTTAACATTCATCTCTAAGTGATGCCTACGCCTGGTAAGCATAGCTGGGCATTGCTGACCATTGCTCACTTTTCATTTTAAACAAATATCGGGATAATGACTTCATTTTGTAGGTGTATATGATTTACTTTACATGACATTCCTCTATGTGCTTTCATTACATTAGCAAGGCTGTGACTATACTGTATGGGACACTTGTGTATACATGGGTGATTTCACATGTTACATGCACTCACACTTCCATTTTACACCAGCTACACTATCCTGGTTGACAAAAAACAGTTACTACATACTTTAAGTTAAAAAAAATATTTTAACACTGCTTTTCCATATAAAAATAATTTGCCTGTTTTGGTACTCAGACCATAAACACCTGCATGTAACACCAGGACTCTAGCCACTATACTATCCTGGTTCAGGAATTCCAGCTGTATATTTCTATTTATCTCCTATGGGATGTTTAAACAATGCTGAGCAGAGGGACATAATGCGCACACACGCTTAGCTACACTTAAACATTCATTAGCATGTAAAAATAATTATTATATTATTATGTTATATAGTGAGTATTGTGGTTTTCTGACAAGTCATTGAGGATTGCAGTCAGGAAATAATGACATGCATTTGACTTTCAGACTTCTATCCTTCGGAAATTCATGCTAATGCATGACCTGTTTTCTAGCAACTTTCTAAGTTTGTGGGGGTGATGTTTAAGTAATGCTCCTTTTTAGTGCTTTGTCCCCCCATTATTTGTGCCTCTGTCCAAATGGACTGCTGTTAGAGAATAATGTCATACATTTGATTTTCAGACTTCTATCCTTCGAACATTTTGGCTCATGCATGACCTGTTTTCTATCAACTTTCTAAGTTTGTGAGGGCAATATTTAAGATGTGTCCCTTTTTAGGGCTTTATCCCCTCATTATTTGTGCTGTTGTACACATTTCCTACTTTAGCAGGTTGCAAGGTGTCATACGGCAGTTTTACAATGCAGGGGGTGTGTCACAGAACCTGTCACACTAGATCAAATTTTTCATCCATAGTGGGAGTATGGAGAATCTGGTCCAAGGAGTTTGGTTTACAAAGTCCAGAAATCTCTGGGCCTGTACATTTGGTGTCATGTAAGTATCCCAGTTTATAATGGGGTAGTTGAAGTTGCCCACGAATATGGTATAAGGCTAAATGGTAACAGTTTTCAGTACGTCCATGTATTAGCTATGGATTTATTGGGTCATTGGGGCTGAGCTATAACATGCAAGCATATGATATGGGACTTTGCTTGTGGAAATTTAGACACAGAGAAGCTCAAGCATTTCATAGCATTTGACTAGTCTTGAGGTGCCATTTTAAGCCTAGCCATTTTCCTTTTTTGTGCTCAAATTAACATCTCCACCTTTGGTCACTGCCTGTGCAGTAGCTGACTTAAATGTGTGGATGACATTGTAGCCATGCACTGCTGAGGTAAAATCTGCAGCTTTAAATAATTTCATAGTAACTGCATAGATGTTCACATTCTCCTGGGTGAAGTGAGGAGGAGTGGAGTTTCTTGCTTAGGCTCCTGGCCTCGAGCAGTAACATCTTTAGATTCCCTTGGATCATAAGGTTTGTCAGTTCAGAATTCCCTAAAAAAGGAACCATTGGGGAGGACAACTAATATCTGAAAACCTAGTGGGGACAGGTGCAGCCTACCTCTAGCAGAACAATGTGGTGTTTTGACCATATCTTCCTATGCTGACAAATATTTTGCCCCATTGGAATGATACCAGAAACTAATCCAGCTACTGAAGTCAGTCATCTTTTGCTCATATTATCGCATCATCTTTGGTGAAGAGAGAAAATGCTGCTCAATGCTAAGCGCATACCAGCCTAGGGCACATAATGGCTCTCTTCATATAGTACAGAGAGGTATGTCTCAGGTCATTTACGCCCATACTGATACTTGTAGTCTAATGACATGAGTGAGTGGGTGATTGGGTAGATCCTGGCCCCTGACAGAAAACTAGCAGTGATTTTCTCCTCATTTAGTCTGGTGAATGGGCCATTGCATGTCTCACAAGGGAGTCTCCTATGAATAAAATATTGGGCAGTGTGTTGGCTTGCCTTAGTAGCTTTGTAGCTGAGGCTCCAAAGGGTTTGGCTGTATGTGTTGTATTGGATATTGTTTTGGTGGACTGCTTTTGGGGTTGCGGAGGATACTTTTTGTAGGATGAATGTCTATGTGGTCTTTTGGATTTATGAAGGTTGTTTTTAAGTGCCTCAGCATATGTTGGTCTATGTGTTAGGTCAGTGCTATGTGAGGTGGGTGTAATACTGACAACTTGTTTGTTATTTTGAAAGCTTTTGTGTGAGAATCATGCATCCAGAGACATTGTATAATTACATCTCTCATACTATAGCCATTTCTCTAAGGATTACTTGGCTATCAGTGAACATGAGACAGGTCCTACATTGTCTCAGGATGCCCACATCTACCAGGCTGGCTGCAGAGAAATTAGGAACACACCTGTACTCCTTGCAACATGACCATTAAAGGAAAACTTAATTTTCTCCTACAGTTTCAGTCAACTCTTAATTTGCTTTTCTCCCTACAAGATGATTTCAGTACTGTGCAGGTACGTGAAACCTGCTTGTACTTTATAAAACTTTCATTTCCTCACTTTGGTATCAAAGGAAGCGAAGGACCACACACTTTTTTTAGCTCAACTTCTCACATTAGTTGCACAGTAATTTGTACACTTGCATGATGTACCACAGATACAGAGAAATCCATCGTTGGGAACTCAGGAAACTATAAACAAGACAGAGAGGTGTGAAACTGTTTTCCATTGCCTTTATTGCAGAGAGAAAAAGAACTTACACTGATTCACAGCTGTTTCAAATGTAGCTGTGCCTTTCAGAGCAAAACAGAGCAATTAGATCAGTCAATGGTTCAAAGGCAGTTGTCACATCTTTTGACAAATTTATATAAGCAGCATCACAGTATCGAAATGCTAAGCTTTAAACTTTAAATTCTTGTTGTTAATACTACTTTACGTTTTAAGATGACTTGAATGTACTGTCAAAGATGTCTCTGACAGCTGGAGAAAGGTCAGAAAATATTTTTTCTTGTATTTCATGTAAAGTATCAGCACATTTACCACAGTGTAGGGGGAGGGTTATCAACTCATCTTGTACTACCAAAAAATAATTTGAAAAAAGGCCTGCGATTTAGCAATTGTTTTGGTTGCAGCTGTATAATTCCTAAGTATACCATAAAACAATTCCTGACACACATACAAATCAGGGCCATTCAAGTAATAAATGAAACAGCCCTGTTACAGACAGTATATATGATGACAGTGACTGACACTAATCCCATTATATGTCAGTGGAATGGGAACACAGCACTACTTCCTTATGTCTAACATGACTCATATTAAGCAAATTTGAAACAGATTATGGGAAAGAGAAAGGCTTGAAGAAAAATAAGATCATGTTTATACGACAAGATCCATTGACAGCCATTTTGCAGAAAACATATTAAGTCTATCGCAAACAGGGTGATTTTGAGATGTAAAAACAATTAAAAAAACAGGGATAGAGTGAAAAAATTGATTTTTTTTTTAGTTTTAAGGTGAAGTTTTCCTTTAAGGATGGTAATTCTATAATGTATATCAAGATATATGCTGTAATGCTACTATGATAGACAGAGGACACCAATAGAATAGAAACCTTATAGGCGAACAGTTGTAGTACACTGAGATATTTGACCACTGAGAATATTTGTAGAAAGTAAGTTGACGGAACATTATGCTAGTTTTTGCAGGAAATAGTGGTGAAATGCATTTGAGGGGATCTCTTTCTTCGTGTGCTTTTGCAGCACAACCTTAATGTGGGAAGGGGCAACAAAAGGTGTTTGCTTGTGGATGTTAGGGTTGGTGCCATATATTTTGCCTACTGGGAATTGTTTGGCCAATAGGAGCCATGCTGATTATAGGAAAGTTATCCATTCAGTGTCAATGGCTCTCAATATATCCTTCTTGTGTAGTTTAAATGATTCATTGTCATTTGATGGGTGGCGGGATTTCAACTAAATGTTATAGTTTGACCATTTTTCCTGTTTTGTCCCTAATATTTTCAACTTGGTATCTCTGGGATGCAAGTTTATGAGCTGTGCCTTTACCGTTACACAATCTATGCCAAAATGTGATTTTATACAGTGACAAGGAACAAATGTATAAATTAAACAAATCTGTCCTTAAAAATACCTTAAATAAATAAACAAATAAATCCATCTTTCCATAAACAATGGCACAGTGGCATGTTTACACTAAAAGAAAATGGCCTAATGGACTTCTGCTATTTAAGACGCTTGTGTCAGTCAGAGAGTTCACACAGACCTATAAATTCCTGAGACAATTGCTCAGTGATGGGATAGCTTGTAATGAAAATGGGCTGAATATTCTGAAAACGTGGCCCAAAATACTGGCATTTAGTAAACATATAAGTCGATGTATAATCTACTAAGTATTCCCTTGTAAGATAAGATCATTTCTACATTTGAGCTGAAAGTTAAAGCATTCTACTTTGTGAAAAATAACAGTTTTCACCTTTCTTAGGTAAACATAAATTCTTTTTCCTGTAGCCCAAAAATGATGGTTATACATAGCAAACATAAAAAAGCAGGATTGATATAGATAATAAGAGGGCATAGTTTATGAGTCAGGACTCTAATCTGAGAATGCTAAAAATCTTGTGGAAAACTATGAACAGTTCCCAAATTCTGACATTTCTTTCATTTTGGAGGGGTATCCTCTGCTTACAAACCATGAGGCCATATGCAGCTAGACAATTACTCCTTATGCTCCATTTATGGCCCTTAAGTGGTAGGAAATAAGTGAGTATGACCTAGAGTTTATATGCTGTGAGAAGGCAGACATTTTTAATGATGCTCTGTCCAATGTAGCTACCCTGCAATATGCAGGATGTGTAAGGGCATTGTTGCAGGAATGTGTGCAGATTCATTGTCAGTTATAGGTTCATAGGTTCATAGGTTGGTACTAGGCTATAGGCCCTAGGGCCTATATAAGCCTAGCCATAACAATTCCCTGGCTGTTTCTTCCCACAGTATTTACTTCCCTGGACCCGTGTCTAGCAGGGTGACTGACGTGATTCCCCGGGATGAATTTCCTATCTCCCATCCAATTATCAAGGTTCCTTTTGAAGAGGGCCAAAGAGGCGCTTTGCTTGATATGTATGGGCAGTCTATTCCAGAGACTGGGGAGTCTCTGGGACAGGAACCTATCCCTCCAGCATGTTTTGTTCATTGTGATGAGAAGGTTTAGATCCCTGGAGCATGTGTCTCTGAGGGACTGGGATTTCTTTAAGTGTAGCATGTCCAACAGCTCTGGGTTTGACATGGCCTTGTGTGTTAAGCAGAGATTGCCTCTGAGTAGACGATATGTGACAGAGTATAGGTGGAGTTTTTTTAGATGGTCAGCATAGGGCATCTGCTTTAGGCCTGTGATTCTTTTAGTGAGGTATTTCTGTAACCTTTCCAGTTGTTGCAGATGTCTTGAGAGGTACATACCAAATGAGGCATTGTATTATATAATGGGTGTAATGAGGGATGAGTACAGTGGGACAATGGCCTCCTTTTTTCTGGATGAAAACCTGCTACAGATCACCCTCCATGACCCAGGACCACCACTCTGCCTTTCTGGACACACTGGAAAACATGAAGGTCCAACCGAACACCCTGATATTGGGCAATTTCAATTACCCTACCATTAACTGGGAAAACTCCCAGGCTCAGCGCTTCCTGGAATTTATCAACTCAAATGCCCTGGCTCAGCTGGTAAACTCCCCTACCAGAGGTGAAAACATATTGGACCTGGTCATCACCAACATGGGCCACAGGTGTTCCGCACCGGAGGTCAACCTGTCACTGGTTAGATCAGACCATAAACTAATCACTCTGGATGTCCACACCCCACTACCACCCCCAACCAAGAAAACCACAATGAAAAACTTTTCTAAAGCAAACTTCACCTTACTTAAGACAGAGGTCGTAAGTTTCACAGCCCCCACGCTAAAGGATAACGCTGCCCAAGATGCAGAATCTTTTACAAATGCACTCTATGAGCACCTACAAGGATGCATGGACCGTGCCATCCCTAGCAAAACCAAGACTCACCCCCCCTAAGAGAAGGAAACCAGTCTGGTGGACCCCTACCATAAACAGGTTATACAACAAAAGGAGGAAACTAGTTCAGAAAAAAAGCAAATCCCAAGAAGGAAAGACATCCCTGATCAGTATCAGTAAGAAACTAAGGTCCCTCACAAAATCATCCAAGGCTAACTTCGAAAGAAAAATAGCCAAGGATTCGAAAGATAACCACAAAGCCTTCTTTAGCTATGTCAAGAATCTAAGTGGCAACTCACAGATATGCTCTGAGCTAGTGCAAAATAGCACAAAATATACTGAACCTACTGATATTGCCAACATCCTGGCAGATAGGTTCAGTGCAAACGTCACCCCCCTCTCACCTCCAAAAGGGCCCACAACAATACCGGAAAAGTGTAGTGTCCCGGAAATCACAGATGCACAGGTGAAAACAGCCCTTTCAAAAGTCAAAAACACAGCATCATTGGGGTCAGATGGTATTCCAGGATGTGTCTTGCACTAACTACAGAATGAACTTACTCCCCACCTAAACACGCTGCTCATCCTCAGCCTCTCCACAGGCTATATGCCCACAGAATGGCACACAGAAATGGTTGTTCTGCTCCACAAAGCAGGGGCCACAAATGACCCTGGTAACTATCTATAACTAACTATAAGCCTGAATAGCCTGGTCTGCAAGGCTATGGAGCGCATCATCATGGAACTCATTAACAAAGACATTGGGAACCTGCAAACACTTGACCCGACCCAGTTTGGCTTTGTTAAGGGCAGATCATGCCTACTAAACCTGGTTGACTTCTTTGAGACAGTCACCAAGGCCATAGACAAGGGAAAGGTGATTCACACAGCCTACCTTGACCTCGTCAAGGCGTTCAACACCATTCCTCACTCAGGTATTATAGAAAAACTCACCAGCCTGAACATAAATGCCTACGTCACAAGATGGGTTGCCAACTGGCTTACAGACAGAACTCACGCGGTAAGAATAGCAGGCTCCAGGTCCGACTCTAAACCAGTCACAAGTGGTGCCCCACAAGGCTCAGTCCTGGGACCCCTACTGTTCGGCATATACTTCTCAGAAGTACAGGCAAACACAGGAGGACTATGGCTAACCAATTTCGCCGATGACTGCAAACTGGGAGCCATAATTGACTCTCCGGCTGACATGGACGTCCTCCAAAAAGGCCTTACTGAGATGGACACCTGGTGTCAAAGTCATAGCCACAAGCTAAATGCCAAAAAATGCATAGCCATCACATTTGGGAAAAACAAAACACCCATGAATTGCCACATAGGTGGCAGCCCCCTTAATTCAGAAGAGGTAATAAGAGATCTGGGGACCCAGGTAGGTAGTAATCTCTCCTTTGACAATCATATTGCCTAAGCAGTTAGGAAATCCTTCTATGTGATCCATCTAATTACTAAAGGGTTCGCATCTAGAAATAAAGAGGTTATAGTGCCCCTCTACTCATCACTCATCAGACCCATCTTAAAGTACAATGCCCCATTTGGGATGTACCTCACAAGACACTTCCAACAGCTGGAAAGACCACAAAAGTACCTCACCAAGAGGATTACTGGCCTCAAACATATGCCCTGTGCAGACAGACTGAAAAAACTCTGGCTGTACTCAGTGGCATATCACTTACTCAAAGGTGATCTCTGCCTGACTTACAAAGCCATGTCCAACTCAGAATTGATGGGCATGTTCCACCTAAAGAAATCCAAGTCACTGCGAGCCACGTGCTCTAGTGAGCTAAACCTCACCACAACAATAAATAGAACATGCTGGAGGGATAGATTCCTGTCACAGAGACTCCCCATGCTTTGTAACAAAATTCCTATCTACATTAGGCAGAGCCCCTCACTAACAGTCTTCAAGAGAAACCTTGACGAGTGGATGAGAAACAGAAAATACACGCCTGGGATCACGTCATTGGCTCTGCTTGACAGACGCTCAGTTAATTAATCAATGGGGCGGCGAAAGCTGACACACCCTGGCTAGGCTTATAAATGCCCTCGGACAGATAGCCTAGTACCTACCTATGAACCTATGAAAAGCCCTTAGTGATGAGGTATGCTACATAGAAGGATTTCTTGACTGTTGTGGCAATGTGGTTATCGAAGATGAGACCACTGTCCACCAGTGTCCCTAAATCTCACATCACACTTTCTGTGTTTAGTGTACTGCCACCTATGTGGTTATTCACGGGTACATGTTTTTTCCCAAAGGGGATAACTATACATTTCTTGGCATTGAGCTTGAGCCCATGGCTCTGGCACCAAGCATCTGTTTCTGTAAGGCCCTTTTGTAGAATATCCACATCATTTGGAGATTCAATAATGGCTCCCAGTTTGCAGTCATCTGCGAACTTTGTTAGCCAGAGTCCCTTAGTGCTGGCCTGTACTTCAGAGAAGTAGATGCCAAACAAGAGCAGTCCCAGGACTGAACCCTGAGGTACACCACTTGTCACTTGTCTGGAGCTGGATTTGGAGTCGGCTACTTTTACAGTGCGGCTTCTGTCAGTAAGCCAGTTGGCAACCAATCGAGTGATGTAGGGATTAATGCCCAGCTTAGTAAGTTTATCTGTGATTCCAGAGTGGGGGATGGTGTTGAAGACCTTGGCGAGGTCCAGATAGGCTGCGTGGACCACGTTACCCTTGTCCATGGCTCTGGAGACTGATTCAAAGAAGTCAGTCAGGTTTCTTCCTTTTGTTGTAAAGTTTGTTTATGACAAGGGACCACCAGATTGGCTTCCTTTTTTTGGAGGATAGCATCTTGGTTCTATTCAGGATGGCACGATTCATGCATGAGTGGATGTACTCATACAGTGCCTTAGTGCAGGATTCAGCAGTCGAACTTTCAGTTCCCGTCTGCATGGGTGGCATGAAGTTTGTCACTTTTGACTTGAGTAGCATGAAGTTGGCTTTGGAGAAGTTTTTTATGGAGGTTTCCTTACTGGGCAGTGGGTGTGGGATGTGGATGTCACAGGTGATTAGCTTATGGTCAGACCTGACCAACAAGGGGGTTACGCTAGATGTGGAGCATCGATTTCCCATGTTGGTAATGACCAGGTCTAGGATATTGGAGCCCCTGGCGGGACTAAGCAAGCTACAATTTGGATTGCAGTCTTACCTAGTGTTAGTTGCACCTGGAGTATTTCAGACGCATTGTGTTGGGCAACTAGCCTGGTGTGAATATCCTTGGTTTATATGGACACTCCTCCACCTTTAGTGTTTCATTCTTGGTTTGGTGGCCGAAAAGTGTGGCAAGAGTTGTGGCTTGGTATTGCAGGGGTGCTCTTTGGAACCTTGAACCAGGTCTCAGTTACTGCACAGATATTGATGTTCTCCATTTTTAGGAGTGCCTCAAGAGAGTGCATTTTGAGGTTTAGACTTCTAGCATTGAGTAGCATTACCTTCAGATTTTGCATGCTTGTACCTGTTACGGTGGTGGTTTTGTCCTTTGAACTTTACCTAAAAAAGGCACTAGCCAGTAACCTGAATCCCAGGGGCGACAGGTGAAGACCATCTCTGGCAAAGCATCGTGGTCTGTCGATCATGTCATCCCAGGCAGACAGATACTGGATCCCCTTTGAATGACACCAAACGCTTAGCCAATTGTTGAAGTCAATCATTTTATCCTTATACTGTGGTATCATTCTGGGTGAAGGCAGGATGCTACTTAGTGCTAGAGTCTTACCTGCCTGAGCCACATGATCTGAGAGCTCTTCCATGTCTCTTTTCATGTAGTCCAGGGAGGTACGTCTCAAGTCATTCACTCCAACATGGACAATGACAGAGTCATATTTGTACTTGTTGTGGAGTGACTTGAGTGCATGCATTATGTGGTGGATCCTGGCACCCGACAGGCAGCTGACTGTAATTTTCTCCTTGTTCAGCCTGGTGGGTGGGACATCAGTGTGCCTGACTATAGAGTCACCTATGACTAAAATGTTGGGTATGTTGTCTTGCCTTAGGGGCTGTTGTTGGGTGGCACACTGGTGTTGTGAGCTATGTGACACTTTGGTTGTGATTGGTGTTTGTTTGCATTTCAGCTTCAGAGGTCCTTGTTGCTTGGGCAGGTTACTGTTAAGGGCCTCCACATATGTGGGTTTAGTGTTGCTATGTGTGGGTGTTAGTGGTATGGGTTTAGAAGGGCTATGTGTTGCTTGAGGTGTAGTGTGGGTGTTGATCTTCTCCTCTTGACTGTCTAGCACTATCTTGGGTGGAGAGAGCTTTGGTTCCAGTTTGGCTATATAAGTGCATCTCTCACAGGTTGTAGTGTTAGGTGGTAGGAGTCCCAGTACAGATGCTTTTCAGAGTTCCTCTCACAGCTTATGCCCACCTACTTTTGCACCCTTGTCTCCACATGGAGATATCAGACAGCTGAAAATCTCAACACTGTCTTTGAGAGAGAATATAACTGAAATAATGTAAACTTTAACTCACTGGCCATTTAGCACATAGATAATTAAAAAAAACTGTGCTGCCAGAGCCATACATGTAAACACTTTCTCTGTCATAGCCAAGGACAATTTTTAATGTTTTGAGCTATCCTTTACAGCACAGAATTTTTTACACAAACAAAAGCTGTCACTTATCAAATACAACCAAGCATTTGTTACAGCTCTAGAAATGGTTATATGTGCAGAACAGCTGCAATAACACAGTTTGGACTGTATGTTAAAAATGACAGGGCAAAGCAGACTGAGTGCAGGTCTGATATAATGGTACTGAAATATCTGACCAAACATCATGGCAACTACCAATGTTATAGCCATGCTTTCTTCATGTCACATCCATATTATGAACTACAACTGACTGTTAATAAATAACACAGAATGTGTTGCTTTGTAGAGTCAGCATGAAAACAATAGTGGAGTATTACTAATCTTCCAACCCACCAAACTTACCCAAAACCTCTCTCACTTTAACATCACAGCAAAACACAACACAACTATCCATCCTACAGAACACACCAAATTGCTAGGAGTTGAAAAAGACAATAAACTGAACTTTGGCATTCACATATCCTTGACCATGAAAAAGTCCACAAAAAACTAGGGGCACTAAATAGAAATCAGCAACTACTTATCAAAGCTGCAAAGATCTCAGTAGCAAATTCTCACCTTATCTCCACCCTACTTTACGCCTCCCCAATATATACAAACCTAAGACAATGTAATCTAAATAAGCTTGAAACCTTCTACAACAAAATCGCAAAATTTGCCACAGGAGCACCCTACCATAGTCACCACTGTCTCTCACTGGCAGAACTGGGCTGGCTAGAACTCCCTCACCTTCTTCAATGGTACCAACTCGCCCACAAACTAGTAAACCAACCACTAAAAGTCCCATCCCTTTAAAATCTACTCCAACCCTATCTTACCACCAGACCACTAAGATCCAGCAACAAAAACCTCCTACAGGTCACTAGAGACAATAACTCTTGTGGAGAAGCATTATTCTCCTGCGCTATAGCCAAATTATGGAACTCGATCCCACCCTCAATTACCTCTGTAACATCTTGCATCCACTTCAAATCCTTACTAAAAACACACCTAAAAACATTCAGAATATGCCCCTGCAACTTCCCCTCTAATAGCACCCACTCCTCCCACCACTCTCTCTCTCAGCATCCCACTAACTACCATGAATATACCTAGCACATTAGCTTAATAACCTAGCTACTTACCATACAATAAAAAAGTTCTTATTGAAACAATTGACAATATCTGTTATGTACCTCACAAACATAAATGTTTCTGCTGTCTACTGATGAATATGGTCCTACATCTGTAACCTTGTACAACATCTGTAATCTATGTTTAAACCTGTATGTTTTTTCTACAGCTGATGTACTACTTTTGTCTTAATCTAGTATTATGTACTAAGCTGTAACTAAAGCTATAATTTGTAAATGATATATTTCTCAAAATGTACAATTGTCTGTAACATTTGAATGTGGAGCTTTTCTCCCCTGGCCTCCGCTGAAAATGGATCTGCATCCAAACTCTCCCGGTCAACAAATGTAAATAAATAAAATAAATAAATAAATAAATATACCTCACAGAAGCCAATTGGGTACTGAAGTGGGGTATTGTGTAGAAAAAAGGGAGGTTCCACAATAAGTCCCCATGTTATAAAGCTGTATGGGACAGTACAGAGAAGCAGCAGATGGTAGTACTTCTTTGTGGCATGGCTCTAAACTATTAGACCAGCCTTTCAGCAGAGGTGACAGGGGTTAAAATCAGTTTGTCCTTCAGTAATGCTTTGAATTACTTCAAGACATCACAGTTCAAAAGATGAATTATATATTTTTATTTATTTGTCCTTGTCTATCAGGAAAGTCTAACTAGACAATACCCATTTTCAGCAGAGGCCTGGGAAGAAAATCTCCATTTATGTTTACACGCCATATAATTATATAACAAAATTGTACACTGTAGGTTACAGTCAAGCAATTTTCAGATAGAAGTTGATACACTGGCAAATATACATCGCTAACTATATATAATAAGAGTGTACAGAGAGTTGACAATACAGTTATACATGCAGAGATTGCTATTGATACATTTGATTGACATACATCATGTTACTTCACATTATGGGGGGAGTGCAATCAGTAGTTATTAGTTAGCAATTGTAAATTATATATATATATATATATATATATATATATATATATATATATAAAATATTTTATATATATATATATATATATATATATATATATATAGACACACACACACACACACACATGTAGACTTGACATTTGTCACTGGGGTTTGCCTGCAGTTATGTTATTTAATTAGATTAATTAGTTCTAGAAAGGTACATTTGGTCAGAGTATGAGAGCTAAAAGAGAGCTGTATTAGTACTTAGTTTGAAAGAAAGATAGCAAGTAATGGGAATGATTGGTAGTCCATGCAGGATAGTGGGTGAGGATGGCTTCCTGGGATGCAGGGAGTTGTTAACTGCATTAGTAAGATTGTGTTATAGTAAGGTTTACTTACTTACTGTGTGCTGTGACTTATTGCAGGGAGCCTGTAGTATTTGGTAACTAAAAGGAGATGGAATTTACACATATAACACTTAATTTGCTGTTGATAAATAGTGTGTTGAGAACAGTGTAAAGTAACACAGAATAGCAAGGTAAGATAGATTGTGCACTTGTAGGTCTCAGCCTGGGTGTTGTTGTTTTTCTTTTGGCTTTTCCTGGTTAGGGGTCACCACAGCGGAACTCCAGTTCGCTAATGATTGGCAGTCGATTTTTATGGTGCCGAGGTGCCAGCCCAACACCCAACCCATAGGTCTCAGCCTGGTGAGGAGCATAAAAAGGACAGAGTTTGTGTAAGACATTTTTTTGGCTGTGATTTAAAACTAAAGAGCTTGTCAGTGAGTCTTATGTGTATACAGATGGTATTCCAAAGTTTAGATGTATAGAGGAAGTAAAGTGACTCTCCAGCTGTGTTTTTGATTTATTAATGTTTATTAAGAATTTTTCACTGGAGCGAAGGTCCCTTGTGGAGGAGTAAGGTAGGAGTATGCTTTTTATTGCAAGACATTTGTCTGGATAACAAAACAGTTTGTAAGCAGTGCTTAAGGGTGCATGTGACAAGTACTTGTGTACTTCAAGCCAATTTAGTTCCTCCTTTAAGGCATGGCAATGGTGGAGCCTATGATTGAGATTAGCGGCAAATATGGTTATTTTGTTGTAGCATGCGGCTAGTTGTTTTTTCTTTGCATAATATTTAAGTTATTAGGAAGGGGTGTCATAAGAGAGAGTTGGAAGTAGGAAGGTAGAGGCTAGACTTTTTCTTGCCATGTCTGTGATATACCCTTTGGCCTTGTAAAGGGAACCCAGGTTATTCTGCATCTTTTAATGGTTTGTGGTATATGTTAGGCGAATTTAAGATTATCATCTGCTGTGATACCTAGATGTTTACTGTGTCCTACTGTTTCAATGATAGTATTATTTGCTGATGTTATGGTAAATAATTGCTTTTGACTATGGCAGTTTTTTGGAGTAAAAAGCATTGGTTTCATATTTTTAGGTTTGACTCTTTTAGCTAGGTTTCAACAAAGGACAATGAATTTTGTGTGATTTCCTGTACCTTGCTTATTGTTGCCACCTACATTTCATGAGAGGTTGGGGTGAATGGAATGGGAGGTCTGGGTAGTTAGAAGCAGGGAATGCACAAGTATTTCCTTCCCACCTGCCAACTCAGCAAACAGGCACAAAAAAATCTTTTGACAGGGGAAACAAAATTATATACAGAGCTATGGTAAATGCACACTGTATGTTGTAAAACAGCTGTAAAAAACTTAGAATGCTTATAATTTGATGAGTTAAAGTTACAGTATATATTGAAAGGGGCTATTATAGTATGGAATAGAGTGACTAAACAGAGAGATAGAGATGTCTTAATTTTCGTATAGCATAAGGTTACTGAAGAAAGGCAGCATTTTCATTAAAGGGGTTGTATGGAGTGGCTGTTATTTTATGGTGCCTCATCCTCCAGCCTGCATAATCACTTATCAGTTTATTGCATGTACTGCACATACATAAAAGTAGTTCAGCTATTTATTGCAAACAGCTATTATTTGGCTGGTATTATTAAATGACTGCAGTTGTTGATAGGTTCATAGGTAGGTACTAGGCTATCGGCCCTGGGGCCTATATAAGCCTAGCCAAAAAAGGTTCCTTGGCTTTCGCCACTCAAGAAAATTATTTTCCTGTGCCCCTGTCAAGCAGTGCCACAGAAGCGATCCCTGGGGGGAATTTTCTATTTCCCATCCAGTCGTCAAGATTTTTCTTAAAGAGGGTCAATGAAGAGCTTTGCTTGACATGAATGGGTAGTTTGTTCCAGAGTATGGGAAGTCTCTGGGACAGGAATCTATCACACCAGTATGTTCTGTTTATTGTGGTGACAAGGTTTCGGTCCCTGGAGCATATGGTTTGGAGAGATTGGGATTTCTTTAAGTGTAGTATGTCCAACAGCTCTGGATTTGACATAGCTTTGTATGTTAGGCAGAGATCGCCTCTGAGTAGGTGATATGTGATGGAGTAGAACTGGAGTTTTTTGAGACAGTCTGCATATGGCATCTGTTTGAGGCAGGTAATCCTCTAAGTGAGGTATTTCTGTGGCCTTTCCAATTGTTGTAGGTGTCTTTTGAGATACATGCCAAATGGGGCATTGTACTCTATAATGGGTCTGATGAGGGATGAGTAGAGAGAAACAATGACTTCCTTTTTTCTAGAGGAGAACCTTTTTGTGATGAAGTGTGCCACGTAGAAGGATTTCCTGACTACTGTGGTGATTTGGTTATCAAAGGAGAGACTACTGTCCACCTGTGTCCCAAGGTCTCATCACACTTTCAGTGTTCAGTGAGCTACTGCCTATGTGGTAGTTCATGGGTACCGAGTTTTTCCCAAAGGGGATGACAATGCACTTCTTGGCATTGAGCTTGAGGCCATGACTTTGACACCAAGCATCTGTCTCTGTGAGGCCCTTTTGTAGAATGTCTACATCATTAGGTGATTCTATTATGGCTCCCAGTTTGCAGTCATCTGTGAACTTTGTTAGCCAAAGACCTTCTGTGTTGGCCTGCACTTCAGAGAAGTAGATGCCGAACAGGAGAGGACCCAGGACATATATTAGGCATGGAAGTTTACTTTTCATAGGTACTTCTGGCTTGGATGTAGATGTCCAGCTGGAAGTATTCTTTGCAGCTGCTTGTTCTTTTTACTAGCTGAGGGACTTAGCTGACAGAGTATACTCTAGCAGAAAAGTGTATTAAGTGCTTCATTCTTTAATCTTAATTAGGCTAGAGGACAGGTGATCCTACGGATAGAGATCATGAAGACGTTTCAAAAGAACAAACAGCTAACAGATTAATTAACAGCCAGTGTCTGTGTTACAATAACTTTCATCTCCAGGGTCCAAGGTTTGATCCTTTCTTCTGACCAGGCGAAGTTTGACTGTTTTATCCATGGCTGAAGATGCTTTTCTAAGTACTCTGTTTCCTTCATACTTTCCAAGAAGAATGATACTAAACTGACTATTCAAAATGCCATTCTGTCATAGGTCATGGCAGAAAAGAATATTCAAATGATAACCACAGTTTTTCATTTAATAAAGAGACAAAAAAGAAATGTAGACTTTCTTTATAAAAGAAACTGCTTTTGAAATGGTTATACAAAGCCATTCTTCACAAAATACCAAACCTGCATATAAATATAAGCAATTACATCTTTCAAATAAAAGAATCCTAAACCTATAAGCAATTTCAAAAAAGTTATCATATCACATAATAATTTAATGGCAAACTTTTCCAGCGGAGGTGGTTTTGTTTGTTCCATGCACTCATGCGGCACTGTTTGTGTTTATCACTACCCACGCACAGTTAAATAAAACTTCATGATATTCTGACAGTCAGTTTTGTGAAGTTTAGTCCCTCTATTTTGAAACACAATTGGTTATTTCTGTGTAAAGACCCAGTGTATCTGCTAAACCAGTAAACTGTATTGTACCAAAAGACATTTCAGGAATCATATTATCTAGTAATGTTGCCTAAAAAATGTGTATTAATGAATCTGTTTAGTTCACTGCACTCCAAAAACCTACAATTAATTTAACTACATGTTCTTAAAAAGTCTACACTAGCAATAAAAGAAAGCAACTAAAAGAATTATCAAGACCTATGGAAACTAGTAGAAAACATAATAGCTGAGACAGATGCATTGATTAAAAGTGCTGAGTGATATGTAAAACTTCACAATGTCAAATTTCAGCAGTTCTTGCATGCTACTTCATGGCATATAATTAAATGCACAATACTCAAAACAGCATAGAACCACACAAAACTTAAGGAAGTGCTTGTCATTTCAGGCTACAGATTCTTTATTAGGACATTCTGTTTTTGTTTTCAAAGTCTCCACATTCGAATACACTTATTTTAGTAGTTACCATTTAATATATGCTACCTCTATGCATCTTGGAAATTTTTTAAATCAAAAAATAAATTTGATCTAATATGTAAAAATGATGTCATATTCAAAGCTAATATATATATATATATATATATAGCTTCAATTCTCACCACTGGCAACAGTGAGGAACATTCACGGGGAGGAATACAGGTATGCACATATAGTATTTCCAGATGCAGCTCTCTGCATCAAGTACAATTTCCCTTAAGAGCACACAGAGACCACAGTCAGTCTGGGGCTGGTTTCTCCCTTTTTCTCCAGATCCCCAGTAAGACTCCCCAGTGGCACAGCTATAAAGTTAAGATCTCAGCTGAGTGACCAAGCCAAGACCTCCAGCACCCTCTCTGTCTAACCAGTGCTTCATGTCTCTGCCCAAGAAGCTGGCACACACACTTTGAGATTTGATGTACACACACACACTCAATCACACACGCACACACACACACACACACACACACACACACACACACACACACACACACACACACACACACACACACACACACACACACACACTTGGGAAAGACTGGCAAAGCTTACTAGCTATGCCTCCTTCTGCCCAGACTATCAAGTAGATATTACTGCCACCAGTGACTCATTATCATCTACTTTAAGGCCCTCAATAAAGGATGTCCAATCTTACTATGTAATATTAATATTAACACAAATGGTAGTTTGACCAAGAGCAAGGCTATTAGGAGTGGTGCAAACATTGTCACCAAATAAATATGCAAGTACTCTCAAAATGTAAATATCTCCAGATAGATCAGCCACAATAAAAGGTTTAAATATATTTAGTAATAATAAAATAACAAGACAATACTAAATATATATTTAGAGTGACATCAGAATTCAAGACCACAGGAAATATTTAAAACAACATTACAGGACAGTCTCAAAGAAAGAAAACTATCTAAACTAAGCTTCACTGTATTCCTGACTGAATCTAAGAGAATTATACTATAACCCAAGAACTTACTAATAGAACAAGGCAGATGTGGTGATTCTAGTTGTTATCGGGTCCAAGACAGAATACAGAATGCCCTGTTTCATGAACAGACTTCTCAAATTAATATCTAAAATTTTACCTCTGGGATAGCTTGCAGAATTACATCATTTCTTGTCATCTGACTGCTAGTTCCCAGGCCAAACAACCAATGATGACGCTGGCAGTATTTAACCTGCACCTGTAAAAATATTTAGACAAGGGCTTCACCTCAGATTTCTGGCAGATGCTAGATGTCATAAAACAATCACATTCCTTTTTGCTTTCAATATAAGTAATTAATTCACTCTAAAGACAATACAGAACATTTCCTAGCACAGACATTATCCCCGGGATTCATGAAGCCTGCGCCAGGCGCAGGTGTAGGGTAGGCGGTATAATGCCAAATATGGCCATCGAGTGATTCAGGTACAATCCAATTCCACGTGCACTAACGGCATACGCCAGAATTGCGCAGCCCGCGGCTTAGGTATGCTAATCACCCCATGTGCAGTGTCGGACCATGCAAATGAAAGCATATAGCGATTCATGAAGTGGTGCAGGCATAGCGTAAGCCTACGGAAATGTAAACCAAAAAAACACAGTTTACATTTTCCCAAACAGAACATCGGAGCTATGTAAGTGGCCCAGACTCATGTATTACAAAGTTAACATATGCCAATGGCTAAATACACAGCCAATGGCATAAGAAATGATGCACAACACCTAAAAAACAACATTTAATGTCACGTCCACAGTAACGCACAGTACAACCGCAGGGCATGTGTGCGCAAACTAGAACACAAAGAAAATATATACAAATGTCATAAAATCACAATGTAATACAAATCAGGATTTCACATAATATGCAATGGTATGCATGGTACACCACAACCAAGCTGCAATGGTTGCTAAGGGTCTGCAACAGTGTTCGGCGCAGTAACTATGAATTAGTAGTCAATGCCATGCAAATGAGGCAGGTAATACTGAATCGCAAATGTCCCGCCAGATGAAGGATGTACCATACGGCGCAGTGCTATAACACCAAGGAGTGGCTCAGAGGTGATACATGACATCAGCAGAGGGGTGTGCCACCGTAGCTGTAAGCACATTGGCGCAATGCAAATCTGGCCTGGCCGTTGCTAAGCAAAGCTGCAGGACAGGGGTGGGGAGGTAGGTATAGAATCATTTAGCTGAGAGCATATATGGTGCCCGAAAGCGCATGTGTACGGAGATGAAAACGTGCCCGAAACCCGGTAAGTGGATGCACGCACCGCGAACAGTAGCACAAACAGGAAGGTCAGGGAAAGAAAAGAAGGAAATGCCGCAGTAGGGTAATTGGAGTACAACTGAGCAATTAACACCTATCAACTCACGGTGGCCAATCGACGGCAGCTGACAAGTCTGCTCACAGAAACCTGCAAAACAGGATAGGGGAGGCATAGGATTGCAAAGAAAGGAGGGGAGGCATTGGATTGCAAAGATAGGAGAACTGTCATAGCAGAGCAAAGCAAACCTACAGTAGACCGGCAATAGAACACGTTACGCAAGATAAGCCAGGTCTAGGAAAGTACAAATGAAAGCAGGCTGCTGGATGCATGCCAGAAAATGGTATGTAAAATGTGAAGAAATGTAAAGGGAAGGGCAGGAGGTAATCCACGGCAGCCTAATGTAATTCAACACCAAAGGCACCACAATAGTAGTTCCTGTAGTAAAACACATAAGATACCCTGTAGCTACGATCGTACATACACACCCTATGACATCATAGGTATTCACAGCACAATAGTATAAAGTGTGAAAGCACCCTAGACACACTTGTGTATTCCCAAACACTGCACCATAGGTGTAAACACATGGGGAACTTTTAAAATGTACATGTTGGGAGCTGCCATAGCTGTGATTCATCACCATGTGTTAGAGACTGATGGTGTTCTGGAGGATGATGCTGACAACCACTGCAGGCCCCGGAGGAGGAGAAGAGTGTTCAGACCAATGGTAACCTACCAGGGGCTACATGATCTGGAGATAGTAGAGCGTTGCAGGGTGGACAGGGACATCTTACAGCAAATAGTTGAGCTGTGCCGGCCACGCCTGAGAACCAGAAACAACAGAAGGGAACCCATCCCAGTGGACACGAAGGTATGTGTAAGCTTCTGAATACTAGCCACAGGTACCTTTCAAAGGCCAACTGGAGATATGATGGGGATCTCACAGGCATCAGCATCCAGAGTACTACACCAGTTCCTGGATGCCATGTTACCACATGCCAATGAGCATATATACTTCCCTTGAACTCAGGAGGAGTTGGCCAGCAATATGCGTCACTTCCACCGTGTGGCACACTACCCGGAGGTACTGGGTGTGATAGACTGCACGCACATACATATCAAGTCACCACCCGGTGAGCATGGTAGGCGCTACATAAAGCGCAAGGAATTCCACTCCCACAACTTCCAGGTTGTGTGCAATGCCCAGGGCATTATCATGGATGTGTGTGCTGGCAGCCCTGGAGGCTACCATGACTCCCATATCTGGCATGCCTCACAGCTGTATCAGGTATTTGTCAGGGGGGACATCCCACATGGCCACCTTGGGGATGCTGGCTATGCACTGGAGCTGTGGATGATGACTCCCATCAGAAATGCAGCAAGAACACCATAATGAGGCACACGCACAAACCAGAATCATCATAGAGCGTGTGTTCGGGATGCTGAAATCACGGTTCCGTTGCTTGGACACATCTGGTGGAGTCTTGCAGTACTCTCCAGGCATGTGTGCCCACATCTTCATAGTATGTGCCATGCTACATAATATTATCCTGCAGAAACAGCTGCAGCAGGGACAAAATGGTGAAGGCCCTCATAGCCCACCACAATTGCCAAGGCCATCACAGGCACAGAGGGATTCAGACCATGAACACACTGTGCCAGCCCCAGTAGGCAGATGGAGGCATGCCCAATATGCCTACACCTTGGCAAAGAGGGAACATATAGCACATACTCTGACAGTGTAGGCCCCTACAGACTGACTCACCTCTCCACCTGCACACACAGTAAAATGGATGGCACACACACACGACCACCTGTAAATTGTAATGGATAGGTGGCCCACTGTGTGAATCCTACATAGGCAGCCCTCAAACATTGTACACACAACAGCTATTGGAACAAGGAATGTCAACACCTGAACAGTACATGTGCCTATCAGCATATGTTGGTGCTGTGTGTATAGGTTCCTAGGTACATCGGTAGGTACATGCCCGATTGTCAGAGGCCACACACCAAACGAGGCAAACAGTGTCTGCTGTCACCACAACATCAAGTAACCAACTGTCGCTCAGTGGAGCAGAGGCAATCATGGGATCACATGTGTGTAAGCACTGTTCTGCACACACTCTGCACGGATTCCCAGCTGCATTAATGAGGGGCTCCACATAATGTAATCATGGATGTTGTGTCAAGGCATGGGGTGTACCCATGACAGGTATTTGTCACCCCAGCATGCTCCACCTATGGTTGTTTGAAGGTGTAGCACATTATCGTGTGTGGCTCACTGTGATATACATACCCAATGCCAGAGCACATCCAGTAAACATCACATGGACATACCATTAACTGGACTCATCCATATGTAAACTAACTGAGTTACCCATGTGAGTGCAGCATGGAGTAACAGCCATAGTATACTCCACATACAAAATGCCATAACACGTGTACAAATCCCAGATGGCCAAGTGGTAAATGCAGTGACCGTCGTTCATGTTCCCAGTCCCATGTCCTGCAAGGGATGTAACGTAATCCCGAAGGCAAGAATAATGCATGTCAGATGCAGGTCATCAGAGCATGTGTAGCACACGTTAGCAGAAATATGCGTTACCCACTGCTGGTAAGCATCGTTTAAATATGACTATACGGATATGTGCGAAACAGGGCTAAGCTTCTCCGAACATTGTGCAGATCATGGTCAGTGATGTCCAGAACAGGTGAAATCAGCATTATTCACCCCTGTACTAATAGAGCCTGCTCAGAAGGGTAAAATGGCCACTGACAAGAGTAGAACATGCAATCATGTATACAGTCACCTAACACTATGGTAGCCAAGCTGTACCTATGGCAGGTGTGTAATGTGACAGGTTCAGACACAAACGTGCGGAGTCCAGGAAACAGTATACACTGACAAGTACACAATGAAAGGTGTAGCTTGCCTGTCACTTTCCCTGTAAGATATATATATATATATATATATATATATATATATATATATATATATATATATATATATATATATATATACACACATATATACATATATAAATATATATATATATACATATATATATATATATACATTTTATATATATATATATATATATATATATATATATATATATGTATATATAATACAGATAGAAAGGGCGATAGAGAGATATATGTTGATATATACGGATTCACTGTTATCTGCAAATATATAGATAGGTCAATGACATTCATAACCTTGGAGGTACAAATAAATAGGATACCGCCAACTATGGAATGTGTCACATACCGACACGCGTAACCACGAGGCTGAAAGACCAAAAGAACACAGTACCGGAACAGTAGAACCGCGAGTAGTATTATCACGATATGAAGGGACATCTAGTTACTGCTGCCGGTGTTGCGGTCCACGTAGGTACTGTGTTTAACTGTGTTTGCGATTGCTGTAGTCTGTGTATGTGTGTGTTGAGGGTGCCGTGTGCATTTCCGTGTGACTGTAATGTGTGTGTGTGTGTGTGTGTCCGCATCGTGTGTCTGTTAGTGCCAACTCAGAGGTAGATCATCACGGTAGGTGTGGGTATAGCTAGCCGTAGGCATACGGTTATCACCTGTCCCACATTAGGAGGGACAGCCTCTCCCTGGGCAGTTGTGTCCTGACATAAAACATTACAAAGGGCAACTGTCCGAGATTGTAGGACATTATTATGTCCCATAGATTATGTAATAGTTGCATTAAATAGTTATGCCTGTATGTAAGAAACGTAAATGTTACATGCAATATGATAAGTAGTCAAAGTCCCACAACAATAAGTATGTATTGAGGATAACAGTATGTGTTATCCTGTGTGCTGACCGTGGGTATGTGTCGGCCTGTAAACACTGATGTGTGTCCCGCAGGTGTCCCACAATGGCCATTTGAAAAGGTGGCAACCCATGCCAAAGACGTTCTGTTACCAACACAACTGCAATGACTGCAAATATCTGGGACAGAAATACACGGGATAGCTGTCATTTAGAAACATCCTTTTACATACCGCTGTAATTCCAGAGGTATGGAAGTATCAACCTCACCTGCATACTATATAGAAACCAATTAACAATGGCCCAATGTATAATCCCATAACATAAGTCTACTAACTGATAGCTCTTCAATTAGGAAAGAATCCCACATACATATATATGGAATATGTAGAAATGCAAGCCCCACAAACCTGTATATGCAACGTACACCCACCTACATCCCCCACACTAGAAACTATAGCAATACAGACTGTAATTACAGCACAAGCATCCAGTCAGTCAATTACATCTGCAGAAGCGTTAACATACCTTGTGAGAGACACATTTAAAGGTGCCATGTGAAATCGTAGCCGTTGTATAATGGAACAAATGGCGATGTTACAGGTTTTGTTTGCAATAGTCCCTTATCAGACGGTTGGGATGACAGGTACACTCACATGTAGAACCACATACTCTAGCCGTCACACACAATCCACGGGGGACATGAATCCAAACTATACGTGTCTCTACACATAGCAGTTGCAATTACACACAACAAATCACAATACAGGCCATCTCCCCGAAGGTAGGGCAAATGTGCAATGCCCAAGTGGAGAATTCAATTATACCCCTCTGTTGCTGTATAATTGGTGAATGGAGTAGCTGTACAGCTGATGTGCAAGTAATAAGTCACTCAGGAACACCAATTGGCGGCAGGAAACCACATGTTACAGGTATCGACGTATATAAGGATGACTTGCCAGATATTCAGACCGTATGCTCATACCATAGAACTGTTTAAACAGTGTAAGAGATATAGATATGAAAGTCCAGAATGATAACAAGGTATGTAGAACACTTGGTATGTAAGTGTATGTATAGCCTGTTTTGTATTAATTATGTTAGTGTATGTATAGCCTGTTTTGTATTAATTAAAAGTGTCCGCAATGCATAAAGTGGGAAAAGGTATTTATGTAGTGATGTCTTGCTGAGCATACTAACGCTTGTAGAAATTGTGCATCCTGCAGTGGGCCACAAGGTAAACATCACAGACACCACAAGGGATGCTACATGAGGGCTTTAAACAGAACAATTCCATACCACCCGCCATCAGTGGTAGGGTATGTCCAACAAGTACGTGCCATAGCAGGGAATAGTATATGTTAATATACTGTCATAGCAGGCATGTGTATGGGCATATAACGATGATGACATGTCTAAGGTGGTCCCGCTGTGCAAGTATGCTTTGCATTATGGGATTCTATGTAAAATATGTGTAATGTATAGTATTGTAGGTAGATATGTCAGATATGCTACACAGCATAACAGGCATATCATGCATACCAAAGGTATTGTCTATTGGCATGTACAATGTACAATAACAGGAGACATATGGCTTGTAGTCACGGGACACTGTAATATCATGATAGCTAATCTAAGTGGAAGGGCTACTCAATTAACCATGCACAAAGGACATGTAATAGCTTCACAGGTTCATAGTGGGGTACTATGCAGTCTGGCAAGTCTATGTGTAAGCACAACTACAGTGCTCACACCAGTGGCACCTCTCTAGGGTAGTGTCCTGTGAACAGCAGAGCCATGTGTTACCTGCACCTCTGCACAGTACAGCCACTGCAGTGATCCCTGGCGTACATGTGTCTCCCATCCACCAAGTGAGGTATCACATGAACAGTGCTACTGAGTGTCCCTGCGTGATGTACATAGGAATCACGTTCCAAAGCATGGTGAGTGTCCAGTTTGGGAATGTAACCCTCAAGCACATCCCACTCATCGTTGCGTGTGTGCACATATCAATGAGCATGTTGCTCACAGTGGCCTTTGCTTATGTCGCTTATGTGGAGTATATCCATTAATATTGTTGTGGACATGGGCCCTGTCTGTTCAGCAGAGGTCACCCCTGAGTATGTAGTATGCAAATGTGTACAGACGTGGTGTCCGTAGTTCTGCCGCATACTTTAACCATCGGAGCTCAATAAAAGTCATGGCGTGTTAATGTTGTGGTATGTAAAGCCATAGCTGTTGTGTAAGGTACACCCTAAATGGGGTGTTGTACCCTTGAATGTGTGTATACGTCTGGAGTTCAGAGGTACAATGGGTGCCTATGTTCCAGCTACACACCCAGTACAGATAAGTGTGGTCACGTTGAAGGATATCCACGCCACAGTGGCAATATGGTTATCACAGGAGTGGGTGCGACATACATGTGTACTACGATCACGAACAATGTGACATGTATGTAGGGGACTACCACCTATGTGATAGTCAGTGGGTGAATGGTGTAATGCATAGGGGATGTTCATGCACCTTGTGTCATGTAGCTTGAGGCCATGATATTGATATCAGGTATCCATCACAGTGACACCCTTATGGAGGGAGTCAGTATCAGCTGGTGGAGCAATCATGGTGTTTTGTATGCAGTGGTCTGTAAAGCTATGCAGGGAAAGTCCCTCTGTGCTAGCCTGTACCTCAGGGAAGCATATACCGAACATGAGGGGCCCTATGACTGAGGACTGTGGTATGCCATGTGTAACTGAAATACAGTAGGTACTATGGTATGCTACCCTCATTGTGTGTGTCCTGTCCATGAGCCACTTTGCATAACATCCTGAGACATAGGGGTCGATGTGCAGGTGTATGTGTATGTTGTCAATACCAGAATGGAGAACGGTGCTGAAAGGCAATGAGAGGACAATGTAGGCTGTGTGGACCCCCGTACCATCATCAACTACCCTGGTAACTGTATGAAAGGAGTCCACCAGGTGTAGGAGCCATGCTCTGGCCCTAACAAGTCCAACCTGGGTGGCATCAAAGGACCGGAGCCCAACAATGTCTATGTGAATGACATCCATGATGATGTGCCCCATAGCCTTGCAGAACAGTCCAGTCAGGTGTGTAGGGCAATAGTCCCACTCGTGCATTGTGGCGCCACCTGTGTGGAGTATGATAACTGTTGCTGTGTGCCATTCAGGGGCCACAATGTCTGATACAAGGCTATTACTGAATATGGTGGCTTAGTGGGGAGACATGTCATTCAGAGGTTTGTGTACATCACAGCCTGGGATTCTGGATGGTCACATGGGGCCAGTGTCCCAGGAAATAAAGAATGCAGGTTAGTACTGTGTAGATGTGACCGCAGGGACACCGCAATGTTCCTGCATGGATTGTGGCCCTGTAGGGAGTGAGAGGGTGTAATGTTAGCATTGAATCCATCCGCCAGCATGTTGCCAACATCACCTGGTTCTGTAATGTTCCTGAGTAACTGTTGTGTGTGAGAGCAGATGTGGGTATTGCCATTGACTACTGACATACCACCATAAGGCCTTGTGGTACACCCCGGAATGTGTCGCAGTAATGTGTATGTAGCTAGTTTTGGAGTATGTGATGAGGGATCCTGTGGCCCTACCGAAGCTGACCAGCGAGCTACCCCACCCATGGGATTGTACTCCACTTTGCAACAGCCTCCAACTGTTGTTGTAAATAATATCCATGGAACTGGACCCCAGAGTGGCGTCCGTTATCTGGAGGGTACCATCATGTCTCTGTGCGGAATAGCATGATCCATGCAGTCGTGTACGTGCTAATGAAGTGCACTGGGGTATGTTTCATTGTTTGTATGTGCATTGTCCATCTGCACGGGTGTCATGACGTTAACTACCGCTGTCATAAGACGTCTGTAGTAGGTGTTGTAGTACTCATGTACTGTGTATGCCGTGAAGGGTGTGGTGCCGGGATGTGGATAACAAGGGTGATTAGCATATGTTCGGAATCCACCAATGAGGGGATAACCCTAGGTGTGGAACACCAGTCACATGTTGGTAGTGTCCATGTCAAGGATATTGTTGGTCTTGGAGGTGGTGTGTATGGGTTGATCCAGCCGAGTGGAGGTTATGAATCACGGACAGCGTTGGCCTAATGTGTCAGTACATGAGTGGCTATCCCAGTTAAGTGTGGGGTAGTGACAGCCTCACATCAGTAGTACCTGTCTGAGCCCTACTGTCCAGTACACCAAGAAATGAGGTCTGGTAACCGTGGGGTATGTTGTTGAATCTGTAGCTTGTTACAATGTGTATAGCAGTTCCGGACACAGTTAGTTGCACGTGGAGCACCTCTGATGCATTGTGCTAAGTAACTAGCCAGGATGTGTGTACAACATAGTGGAATATGGGAACACCTCAGCCATGGGTGTACCAGTCCAGGTTACATGACTGAAAGGTATGGTCTGTGTATAACCTGTCATTGCAGGCGTGCTCTGCAGAGCCTAGAGGCAGGTCCCAGTCACTGCAGAGATATTGAAGTGGTGCATTATAAGGAGTGCCTTGCCCGCGTGCGTCAGAGATGAAGATGTCAAACATTGCGTCACATGACCCCATGTTTTGCTTGCCGGTTCCCATTCTGGTGTTGAATGTTATTGGAAACTGTGCAAGACAGGCAGTATAGAAGCAGCAAGAGCCATACATGTGATCTGTACTCCCAGGGCTGACAGGTGCAGGTCATCTGTGCCAAAGCATCATGTTGTTTGACTATGTCAGTCAAAGTGGACAGATACCAGATGCCTGTGGAATGACAGCAAAAGCATAGGCAACTGTTGAAGTGACACAGTCAGTCATTGTACAGTGGTATCAGGTCCAGATGAATGCATAATGCTCCCCAGGGCTTGGCCCATACCTTCAGGGCTACAAGACTGGTGAGCTATTGCATGTCCCTGCACACGTAGTCTGTGAAGTTGCATCTCAGGGCAGTCACACTAACATGGAGAATGACAGTCACATTGTACCTGGTGAGGTGTGGCATGGGTGCATAGGTTATGTTGCAGAACCAGTTACCTGACAGCAATATGTAAGCGACTATTGCCTTGTGTAGCCTACTGAGTGGAACATCAGTGTGACCGCCTACAGAGTCACCTATGACAGGTGTGTTGTGTATGTTATAACACCCTATTGGCTGTATGTGATGGGCACACATGAGTCTGTGGGCTATAAGTTGTTGTTGATATGTTTGGTGATGGGGGCTGCCTTTGGTGCCTACACATAGTATGGAGAGGTACTGCACAAGTTGTCCTCGTATGTGTGGCCTGTGGTGGTGGAGATCTTGTGAGACTATGTGATGAGTGCGGTGTGTTGTGAATGTTACACATCCCCACATGACTGTCAGGTGCAGTCAGGGTTGGTGACAGCATTACCCCCAGCAGGGCTGCATATGTGCATCCCCCACAGGCTGTAGTGTCGTATGTTGGGAGGTGAGCATTGACTGTGTACATGAGACAATTGCTCTATTGCCACATGTACGACATATTCATCATATAGACAGGCAATAGCACTGGTAAGTGACAGTTGGACATGCCTGTATATACAACCATGTCTCACAAGATATGTGAGTTACGTATGTACAACAGCTGTTGTACTGTAAGCAAGCTGGAAATGTAAGGACAGACAGTGTACCTGTGAGAAATGGTGTGGAATGGGTGCTATATTAATCAGTAGCTCATGACGTGCTCACAAGTTCTGAACAAGTGCTGAGCATGAACATACAATACAGATAGGGTGTTGGATAATATCGACCCACAAGTGGTGACAACAGTCATAATTGGTGGCACCACACTATAACCCTGCTGAGTATGGTCTGTAAGTCCATGAACCATTATCAATTAGATGTTAGCAGTACAGATGTACATGACAGTACGGATGTATGACTACATATACCTTTGTATGTCACAGGAGTGTTCCACCAGTGGCCTGTTGACAAAATCAACACTACAAAAGGTGCCAGAGTGACATATGCATATCTCACCAGTGCCAGCTACAGTAAAACAGGGTTAATGTGTTGTACTCCACCCTCATTGTAGCCCATACCACACAGACAAATGTCAGGCATCTGTGTATGTAAGGATGTGAATGGCCATGACCTATGAGCAATAGCTATCTCAGTGTTGTGAACAACATACAGAATGGGCTCTGTGAGTGAGGTGTGTGACATATGTGCACATTCTGATGGATGATATCAGCATTGTCACCGCTAGGTGAATATCCCTGTACCCATTAACTACCACCTAGGCTGTGGTCAACATTATGGACACTGTGTAAGGGATGGTGCTGTGCAGTATACCTCCCTGAGTTGGTGATGTCTCCAGGCCCTTTATGTAGTCATACAAGGTACCCATGTCATGACAGGGTGCCATCCATGAGCACGGAGATCATTGGACAGGCATACACAGCACTCGGGTGACCAATATTGGATCACATATCACCTTTAAGGGGTATTGGCCATGCGTGGATGGGCAATACCAGCCTTCACAATCCTCACCTCCACTATGCAGCATGCTGTCTACCTTGCATAATGACATTTGCTGCACTATGATGTTGGACATGCTACGTGTCCATATCCTGATCTGAAAGACATACCTCATGGACAGCCACCGTCCTACTACTAGGACCGCCACATGCTGGACAGATCCCTGTGCCATACATGTGACATACTCCTGCCATACCATGCAACCCTGTCCATCAAAGCTGCACATGTCATCCCTGTCATACATAGTGTGATGGCCGCATGGTAGATGTAGTATCAACTGTCTGGATCAGTAATGTGGCACTGATGCACCTCGCGGTGGCATAATGGCTGTTGGATACAGCTAGGAAACCTTGCTCGTACATGCTATAGTTGATAACCATCCCTGCGAATGACGCCCGACTAGCCATTGTCCCATGTCTATCACATGTGCAACATAGGTGATCCGTGGCAGGATGTTGAACAGCTGTACAGTGCTGTGTAGATGTATATGGCGAAACACATGCATGTAAAGGTTTCCATGCATATGTGTGCATTGTCACTGCTCAAGTCCATTAAGGCAGTGTATGTGTTGATATGTGACATATACACAGCATCAAGGTCAACAGCAATACCGTGGACACATCCAGGCATGTGCTGATAGGTAAGAACACCAGTGCAGACAAACAGACATGCCCACATCAAGACAGCATTCACATGGAGTATGAACAATGTAATGAGGTGACACACACATATATGGTGATGATATCCGATGCATAATGGGTGTTACATGTGTGTGACACAAACATGTCAGTCATGTCAGTGTCATGATGATTTGCAAAGATAACCGTGCAGATGTACTAGATTTACTAGAAATGTATGTGCAGCAGTATCTCTGTACATCTCTGAAACTGTGACCTGTCACCATCATTATGTCTTACAGATAATGCCTCATACACTCCTGCCAGTGTACAGCCGCCAGGAGGATGATGTCCTCATCCTGTACCTCCATGAGAACTACGAGGTGTTGTTCAGCCATGTGCCACAGCATGCCCAGCAGCGGGACAATCTGTGGCAGGATCTTTGCAGGAGGGTGAACGATGTGGGTGGCCATAACTGCACCTACCAGCAGGTGCGCAGGCACTGCATGGACTTGATACAACATGCAAAACAGCATGCCACTGCAATTGCCAGGGAACAAGGTGGAACAGGAGGTGGGCCACCAGCCCAGCCCCCACTCACACACACAGAGGAGCTACTGGCCAGTCTGGGGACACCCTCAGAACAGCATCCACAAACACTAGCTGCCATCGTTACGGTGGGTGTCTCCCAACCAATGAGCCTGGAGTTGCCTGGTAAGTCAGTACTGCACATATGGCTATTATATACCATTTAGTTGCATGTGTCACTGTACATTATGTAATGTAACAACATATGCAAGGTATGTGGACACACATGCTACATACTACAGTATGCTAGCCTGTGTATGTACACATGTGCATACTATATGCTATTGTACAGGCGAATGTGTTAACATGCACAGTGCACCCTGTGGCTGTCATACAGTCATGGATAATGTTCATACTGCTGTGTCACCCCTATACAGGTACCTCTGGCATGCAGCACAGACATGAGTCCGTTGCAGGTGAGACTGTCATCAGTATCAGGCATGTTAAAGCATAGATCTATTCGCCATGTGGCCAGTTAACACTTGTACACTTGATGTTCGTTCCAGTCACAATATACAGGTCGCATCACCCATCATTCACACTGGCCACCCATGTGCAATATATACAAACGAATTGATACACCGACATGAAACCACAGTATTTGTCATTGCTACATGTGTGGACAGCTGTGCATACAATGATGGAGGTGTTCTACAATGGAGGCATATGTACTATACATTGGAACAACACGTGTGGTACGCAAACAGTACCACACAGTGAGCTGTGATATGGGCAGCCCACAGGAGTCACCATTGTGTTATATGCCCCTACAATGGGTGCACACATTGTGATGTGCCATCTGACATGTCCCAGACACGGAGTGTGTTGGCTGCAATATTGTCACACTATCCCATAACCCATACCCCACATACCAAACATACAACCCATTGTCTGCATAGCCCTGTGGATGGTGACATATCTGACATCTATGGTTGTATGTCATATGGGACAACACAGATGTGTGATAAATGGCCATCACACACATTTGGCCAACACATGTGCACACATGGCCATGGGGGATGGCTACAGACACGTAGCCACACAGTAGATATGATGTGTATACACCCTGTTGCACATTGTCCACACATGGTTCAATTATAGCCTTAGTTGACTGATTATACAGTTGATGTGGTACACTGGACATCCTAAAAGCCTGTGCACAGCTAGTGGAGGTGTCACTGATGTCTACCATATAAGATGTGTTGAACAGCACGACTGTGTCATAGCATGACAGTAGTCACCTGTACAGCTTCCACAGACATTGACACCACATCAGGCCACAGATACTGTACATTTCCCTTGCTGATGTAGGACATCACCATTAGCTGTGCACCTCGTGTGTGTGGTACATCAATGTCATGTGGGACATGGTGAATTGACAAGTCTGCTATGTGTGGACATGGTTGCCAGGCAGCTAAGACTCTGTAGTAGTTGTGCAGGGGTGTCATCTGTAGGTCCTCCAGTGACTTGTCCCATGACACAGCATGGTTTGGTGTCTATACACCTCAGTATCGTGGGTCATAATCCACAGTTATGTCATGGGTATGCATGCAGTTATGGCTATGCAATGTGTACATATTATGCACTGTATAGCAATATAGATGTCTCATGATGCCATGCAATGGCACAGTGTATGTACTTCACCCTGTATAGCAATGTAGACGGCTCACACTACCCTTCCATGCTCATGCACATTTGCTAAACATGCATTCTATCTGTAGGGCATACAGATAACACCGCAATGTGATGCCCATTACGACACTGTGCATGTGTCAGGACACCATTGTGTCAGACATGTATGCATGCTAATGCACACGTCAGCAGATTACATGTCAAGGTCATGTCAGCCATATGCACTGTTATCCTGTTTTGGTCTACATGGTGTATCACAGGGATGCATGCATACTACCATGATTGTGTGAACTGCATGGCTACTGATATGACACCTGCTTGCTGTAGTGTGCACCCCAGGGAGGTATGGTAACTAACACTATTAATGTCTGAGCTGCATGCCGTCTGCTGTATCACAGGCATGCTGCATGCCTTCTGTCAAATCACATGCATGGTGTGTGTGTGTGTGTGTGTGTGTGTGTGTGTGTGTGTGTGTGTGTGTGTGTGTGTGTGTGTGTGTGTGTGTGTGTGTCTGTGTGTGTGTCTGTGTGTGTATGTCTATTGTAATTTAGAGTCTTTCTTTGCATTCACAGGTGATGTAGGTGCGTTACCCTCCTGCGGTCCATCTGATGTTAGTGTCCCCACAGATACTAGCAGTGATGAACATATGCATGAGGTACAGGCAGGGTTGTCAGGGGCTGAATCTATGCCAATGGTTGCCGTCCCAGCTATGTCCCCCTCTTTGTCGCACACAGTTCTGCTGCCAACACATACCGTATCACCAGTGGCCATAGAGGAAGTACAGTCAGCGTCTTTAGCGTGGGACAGGAACATGTGGTGGCTACAGAAGGTGTGTCTCCACACCATGGTGTCAGTGTAATGACTGCAGATGTGCCACACAGGCATGTGGCCGGTGCTGCTTGTAGGAGGACCTCTGGCAGACATGCACCTGCAGGACAGAGCACAGCAGCTGGTATCACCAGATGCATGTTCCAGACTGTAATGGCAGCACAGGCACGTGCTGAACGGCAGAACAGAGAAGGGCAGAGGCTGCAAAGGGCTTCTATCCGTACCCTAAATGACAACATCCAGGCATTGGCAAATGCTCAACAGCAGATTACTGATGTTCTGGACAGGCGATTGGGTGACATGGTTGGAATCCTTGACCATGGCATGGCAATCCACGAGCGTGAGCTGTCTGTGCTGGAACATCTGGTAGGAGTGAGGTGTAGGCCACGTGGACGTACACCACCTAGTGCAGGTCAACGTGAGAGTGCCACCTCAGATGCCCGCTCACATAGTGCCGGTAGCAGTAGCAGTGCAGCTGGTGCTGTGCTGTCCACACCAGGACACAGCAGGCCACGTGGACGTGGCCCTGGACATTCCCAGTGTGGACACGGTTCCAGGGGACATGTGTCGTCGGACAGTAGCCAATCTGTACCTCCGCCTGGTAGTGCCCATGCAACCCCTGGCAGGCACAGGTCACATGGCTGTGGCTGGACACAGTGAGCTGTACAACCTGGTCTGTACAATTTGGAGCTGTCAATAATACCCCTGTGTAGGCCTCACAAAAGGCAGAACTGTGTGCACACATACACGCACACAGCAAACACATCTGTAGGGCACCACAACATCCACATGCATACTGAACAGACATGTCCAATCATGTCACCAGCACTTACTCACACACATGATGTCATCCATTGGTGCAGCCTATGCCCCGGGCAAACATTATCACCCTGTGCATATGATGAAGCCTGTGCCACATCCCTGTAATCCAAACCATTGGTGCAGGGACATGCTCAAATCGTCTGATGCACAGGGTGAACAGAATAGTGAGAGAAGTGTATATAACATTAGTTGTGTAAGAATAGTGAGAGAAGTGTATATTACATTAGTTGTGTAAGAATAGTGAGAGAAGTGTATATTACATTAGTTGTGTACTGTTAACACTCACCAGACATACCATGTAGTACAGGTTTAGCATGCATTGCTATATGTTCACAGTATATGTCTTGGTAACAACAGTAACAGCATGTTGGTAATGATGCCCTGGTTCCCTCCTTATGGTCCACTTGCATGTGCCTACAGGTACCAGTGTTTGCAGTCTCCCATGTGTAACTGTGGAGTACTCACAGGCACGTATGGCAATATCAGCATGCTATATGTAGTCTCAACCTGACTGTTGGAAAGGCTAACATACCACAGATGTCCACACATATACTGATCCAGACGCATGTGGGCAGTTTAATAGGCTACAGTGGCTAGAGATGTGACATCCATACCAGGTCACATCACAGGTATGTTGACATGGTGCAGGGGTTGTACACAGCAGTCCGGCTGATGATAATGTTAGGGCCACCTGATAGCATGAGGCCTCACTGTGTAGCAGTCATACCCTGTCACATTACAGGAACATGCCCACACTCACGGGGTCAACAACACTATAATGCACACCCCGTAGTGTTGAGGTGAGGACCCCTGCCTATGTGGTCATCACCCTCACAGTACTGTGCACCCATGTGACGCAACACAGAGAAAGAACATGTACAGGTAGCCAGTACGGCCGAGACCTATGGCATCAACAGGGTAGTAGACTGCATCACCATGAGAGGTTAGGGATCCTGTGTGTTCTGTATGGTAGCATACACCCTCACTAAATGCACCAGACAGCCATACATACACACACACACACACACACACACACACACACACACACACACACACACACACACACACACACACACACACACTGTAGAGACCACAAATGTCATAAACATATGGATAGCTGATGTGTGTTATACACACACCACCCATGCCTACATCATGCTTTCCACACTGCAGTATGTACAGATCTCTACAACAGTGTACAGGGGTGTATAACAATTGGGATGTAATCCCCACCATATGTGGCATATATGGTCACACAAGCAAACACACATGGCAGTAGTGTGAATGATACACCTGCTATATGATGATACGTCTGACAGACATGCAGCAGTATTGGCCGCATTATGTGTACCAACGCTACATCTGGCAATTGTGGTGCTATATGCACACGGGAGGATGTACATGTTACAGGTGTCAGGTGACTTACAGTCAGTAACACCTGACCACTGTGTAGGTTTTATGTCTTCACCATCAAGTAACAGTAACATAGCATACTGTTTGCACATGTAATGGTAGGATGGCGTGTGACATACCTGTGAGCTGTCCCCGGCAAACATCCATCTGCACAGGTGGATCACCACTTTATGTACACACATCCATCCATACCTGATGTACATCCTACCATACTGTCAGTATGTCACCATATACAGGTGTCAATGATGGGGCTGCATTGCAACTGCATGCTGTAGTTAGGCACAGATGAGTCACATACATCAGCTACTGCACATGCATAGTAGCTGCATGCACACTACAAATTGTACATGTGTGTTGGTCCTACATGCCTGTCACATAGCCATGTTTGTATGCATTGCAATTAGTGGACATGTTTGATGACATACATAACACATAGACTATTGTACGATATGATGGGTGTCACGGGTAACTAGTACAGAGGGAATGTGTCCTTGGTCAACATTGCTACCTCGTATACTGTTAGCATTCAACAGCCATAGACCCACCTTCCATTTGCATGCGTGTGATTGCTGTAGCCACTTGTCTGCATGGAGGACAGCAAAAGCAATGCTATGTGCATATGTGTTGTGTGTGTGGTCCATGCACATATCCACTGCGATTACATGTATGTCATATCCAAACATGTGTGTTCTTTGGTGCACAGCGACAGTCCTCTGTCACAGCTGTGTAAGACCCAGGGCCCCTGGTATGTGTAGAGCTGACCTGGTCATTACAGTGGTATCATTGCAATGCATAACACATGATGGAACCCTGTTGGTACATGTGTAGTCTGCACAGTTGCTGTAGACCTATGTACAGTCCAATGGTCATGAGTCACATGGTGTTGTGGTAATGTATGGCAGTGTATTGCTGGTCCTATGACATGGTGATGTCTGAGGGCTACAATGTAGACTGCGGTGTGTACCTCTGTGATCTGCACCTGAGGCATCTGTGATGGCCCCTGAGTGTGTACTGGTCAGTACATGTGAGTGGCATTCATGTACATGGGGACAGTAACACCATAATGTGCCCTTCCATGTTTAGAATCCGTGTGCATGCAAGATGGCCCTTTGCAACTGTTGACAGCCCTTTGCAACTGCTAAGTGTGTGAGCATGCCCAGTACGCCATTGTGTAGATGGACACACAGTACATTCCAAACGGACGTGTGATATTAAGCATGTGGGCATGCCCAGTGACACCTTGTGTCTGTGATGTGCCTCTGTGTATGGGCATGGCCATTGACATCCTGTATAGCGATGGTGGTCATCCAGGCAACAGATGTCCATTTTCCACGTCATGATGGATGCCTACATTGAACACACTGGTTGACTGTCTTGAAGGGTGTACTGTCTGTGGCGCGTCACGTATCTATGTAGTGTTGTTGTAGTGCACCGTAGATATTTAGTTGCCCCGATCACACCACTGCCATGTGTTTGTCTACGTCTACCTTGGGACAGTAATATGCTTTCAGACTGCTCACTCTCTACACATTCCTTATCGGCGTCTTTGCCTTTGCGGATGATGTCACCCACCTAGAAGTATGCCTCTGGGAGTGCTGTGTTCAGTAATCTTGGTAGCGCATTCTGTAACTACATAATGCTGTAGTATGATAAGGTAGTTAGGTGTATGTTCAACTCCCAGCCCTGCCTCTGTGTGTGTGTGTGTGTGTGTGTGTGTTTCCAGCTGCCTGGGGACAGCGTAATGCTTTTAGATGGCTCACAGCACATACATCCCCTATCGGCGTCTTTGCCTTTGCGGATGATGTCACCCACCTAGAAGTATGCCTTTGGGAGTGCTGTGTTCAGTATTCTTGGTAACGTGTTCTGTAACTGCGTATTGCTGTAGTGTGATAAGGTAGTTAGGTGTATGTTCGACTCCCAGCCCTGCCAGGTGTGTGCGTGTGTCTCCAGCTGCCTGGGGGCAGAGTAATGCTTTTAGATGGCTCACAGCACATATATTCCCTATCGGCGCTTTTGCCTTTGCGGATGATGTCACCCACATAGAAGTATGCCTCTGGGAGTGCTGTGTTCAGTATTCTCGGTAGCGCATTCTGTAACTGCGTATTGCTGTAGTGTGATAAGGTAGTTAGGTGTATGTTCGATTCCCAGCCCTGCCAGGTGTGTGCCTGTGTATGTGCGTGTGTTTCCAAGCTGCCTGGGGACAGAGTAATGCTTTTAGATGGCTCACAGCACATACATTCCCTATCAGCGTCTTTGCCTTTGCGGATGATGTCATCCACCTAGAAGTATGCCTCTGGGAGTGCTGTGTTCAGTATTCTCGGTAGCGCGTTCTGTAACTGCGTATTGCTGTAGTGTGATAAGGTAGCTAGGTGTATGTTCGACTCTCAGCCCTGCTAGGTGTGTGCCTGTGTGTGTGCGTGTGTTTCCAGCTGCCTGGGGACAGAGTAATGCTTTTAGACGGCTCGCAGCACATACATTCCCTAGCGGCGTCTTTGCCTTTGAGGATGATGTCACCCACCTAGAAGTATGCCTCTGGGAGTGCTGTATTCAGTATTCTCGGTAGCGCATTCTGTAACTGCGTATTGCTGTAGTGTGATAAGATAGTTAGTTGTATGTTCAACTCTCAGCCCTGCCAGGTGTGTGTGCGTGTGTTTCCAGCTGCCTGGGGACAGAGTAATGCTTTTAGATGGCTCATAGCACATACATTCCTTCTCGGTGTCTTTGCCTTTGCAGATGATGTCACCCACCTAGAAGTATGCCTCTGCGAGTGCTGTGCTCAGTATTCTCGGTAGTGCGTTCTGTAACTGCGTATTGCTGTAGTGTGATAAGGTAGTTAGGTGTATGTTCGACTCCCAGCCCCGCCAGGTGTGTGCATGTGTGTGTGCATGTGTTTCCAGCTGCCTGGGGACAGAGTAATGCTTTAAGATGGCTCACAGCACATACATCCCCTATCGGCGTCTTTGCCTTTGCAGATGATGTCACCCATCTAGAAGTATGCCCCTGGGAGTGCTGTGTTCAGTATTCTCGGTAGCATGTTCTGGAACTACGTATTGCTCTAGTGTGATAAGGTAGTTAGGTGTATGTTCGACTCCCAGCCCTGCCAGGTGTGTGCCTGTGTGTGTGCGTGTGTTTCCAGCTGCCTGGGGACAGAGTAATGCTTTTAGACGGCTCATAGCACATACATTCCCTATCGGCATCTTTGCCTTTGCGGATGATGTCATCCACCTAGAAGTATGCCTGTGGGAGTGCGGTGATGCCTGAACTCGGTAGCGCGTTCTGTTACTGCATAATGCTGTAGTGTAGTAGACTAGACAGGTAGATGCTCGATTCCAGGGCATGGCAGGTGTGTGTTTGGCGGTTATACTGTATGTGTTGGTATCTGTGGGTGGCTAGCTGCAGGATGTGTCTAGTTTGTTTTATTGCTGACCTATTTAATGTCCACAGGCAACATATTCTGCCAAGACACTGGGTTGTCAACACATACAGTCGCCAATAGGTCTGGTGAGTAACTGTCAGCAGCCCTACTCTTACCCTTGCTATGGTCTGAGCAGTGTGATACAACATAACACACGTGCCTTGATATTAACAACACTACATGATGCAGGTGGCACATGTGGTTACCTTTCCATTCCTGTCTAATGCATTGCTGTCATGTGGTTCACTGTTGTGACATAAATACCATATCTACATATGTGTACATGTATATGTGTGCATGTATATATACATATATATATGTCCATGTATATATGCCTACGAATAATATATGTGATATATGTAGATGTAGAGGTGGACATAGATGTGAACATATGTCTGGGGAGTTCAGCACTATTGACTATTTGTGCCGGATGATCTGTACGTGATAACCTTGGATCTATGTATATCTGCCATGGTGTGGTGTTAATGCACATTGTCTGTGGTGTTCAGGGCCATGGGTTGTTGTCGTGTAGACACCGGTTATTTCGTTGCTTGGTAGACCATGGGACATCGAATATGGTGATGGTAGGGTACCTGTTGCCAGTTGTGTGTGGATCTGAGTGACACTGAGCAGTGGTTAATATGTTGGAGGTTCGGTATGGGTCATATAACTATTCATTAGAAGACTATACTATGCAGATGAGGTTGACTATGGTGTATCACATTCATCACCAGGGTGTGCTGCTGGTCCCTGGAGTGTATGTGTGTAGTCAGCCAGGTGCAGGTCTCGCATATAGTTGATAGCATGGGAGGGGGGGTCAGGCATACTGCACGTACATTGCAGAACTGTGCCTCGGGAGTGCTCCTGCCTTAGCAAACCTCAGCTAGGGGTGTGTCTATACCTGCCTGGTGATGTTGGGAGGGATGACAGCAGTGGTGGGGTAGTCAGGGTGTCCAGGCTGCACAAACAGGTGATCAGCACATTCAGCTGATGACATGGCCAGCCTGCATATGAACAGTACACTAATGCGAGCAAGCAGCATACACACATATTTCATCCACACTCTACACCACCGGTGTATACCTGCAGGGACATTTCACGACACAGTCCAACCAAATGACACGGGCTGCAGCAGGCAACATATACCAACATGTGCAGGGGGCTGGGGCAGTGCGGATGTGTATGCTAACGAACATCCCTTACTGGGGTGACATAAGACTTTAATGACTGAGGGTGACTTACCAGGGTCTACATGGGCTGGGGATATTGGAGCACTATGGGGTGGACAGAGACCTCCTACAGCAGCTTGTTGACCTGTGCCTAACACATCACACAGGCCGAGGGGAATGCATCACAGTGGATACCATGGGATGTGTTGTCCTAGGTGTACTAGCCACAGGTACCTCACACAGCACAACTGGAGATATCATGGGTATCTCACAGGCACCTACATCCAGAGTATTGCATCACTTCACAGATGCCATGTCAACACATGCTAGTCAGCACGTACAGGTCCTCCACATACGTGATTAGTGGACCAGCAATATGAATCTGTTCCACCACATTGATGAGTACCCTGGGGTACTGGGTGCTATAGCCTGCACACGTAGCACCACCTGGGGAGCAGGGTAGGGCCTACAGTCAGTGCAGGGGCATACCCTCCAACAGCTAGGCCCTATGCGATGGCCAGGGCATGACATTGAATGTGTGTGCTGTCTGCCCTGGAAGCTGTGATGTGTCCGATATATGGCGTCTGACACAGTGGTAGCACACCAGTGCCTATGTGGACATCCCCTACAGTCTCCCAGTGAGGGATGCTAGGTAAACACTGGTGTAATGGCTTATAACACCCATCAGCAATGCACACACACCTGAACACTCACACCATACTGAGGCGGATGCACAGGCAAGACATATACATGTGCATGTGTTTGGGATGCTCGGTTCACAGTTCTGGTATCCAGACACATTTGTGGGGGCTCTGCAGTATTCACAAGTTACATGCATACATGTTGTTATGTTATTTGCTATGCTACACAATGTTAGCCTGCAGTAACAGTTGCAGCAGAAACGGCATGGGGCAGGGCCACACAGCCCAATACCACTGCCAAGGCCTGTACAGGCACAGTGTGACTTGGTGAAGGAACTACCTGTGTAGGGCACAGTCGGCGACAGCCCGTGCACAGTATGACCTGCCCTTGGCACAGAGGCAACACACGCCATATGCACTGACACAGTAGGTACCCACGGATTTCCCCTCTCTGACCCCACACAGTACAATGGATGCCAAACATGACAGTACCTGTGCTCAGCCATGTATGGGAGGTGCACTGTGTGCATCCGACATAGGCATCACTCCAGCACCATCCTCAAGTCTGTAACACAACCAGGGTATGTCTATTGACCTAACAAGTGGCAGTTGTATTACAATGTGTACTTTCCCCATTGCTCTGGTATGTATGTGAGCATACAAGTGACTGCAGTGGCCAAATGTTAGGGCAGCAGACAGTACACATCCATAGTGGCACCATGACCTCTGTAGCACATATGGGGTTCACAATGGTAGCCTGTAGTACACAGGGTGTCCTACCCACTGCAGATTATGAGCTGACCATCATGTATGTCCGTACAGCCCACACACGTCCCATGCAGCTGGACAGATGTGGACCAATACAGACAAATGATATATGATGGCCTATGGATATGCCCACTGACTGACCCCATCCCCGTATGACACACACAGACGACAGCAGGCCAGGCAGTTTGATGTAGGATGTGTAATAGGACATCCAACACCACTGTATTGGTAATTAATGCTGGGAACTGATGTACCCTGGTATCCCTCCAACCAGCAATTTAGGTAGGTCCACACACTGACATGGAGTACCTGGCAGACCAGTACAGTAGCGGCAGATGTGTACAACTGTTGGCTGTGCCCTGTCACACCTACACATGTGAGAGTCATGTGCACCACCCACGGTGCTGTGTAGGACTGTGGTTGCATGCCCCCCCATGCTATACAGACATGTAGCAACTGTCAATGCCACATGACCATTAGCTACCCTGCAGACACAGCATGTCACCTGTCTGTGTAGAATGGAGGGGTCAGCCACACAGTACTAACTATCTGGACATGTGACACATGCAATACAGTTGACCATACTTTGCATGCTCACACACATGACGGTATTGTCAGTCTACAACATGCGCAACAGTCATACTGGGCATGCTCACACACTGAAACACAGGGCAGCCAAGCATGCACACACCAGTGGTCCAGACATATCTGCCAATACATTGCTATACTGTTGGATGTCTGTGCTGTATGGTGTTTGCGGTCTATTGTCTGTACATATGCCATGGTCTATTGTTCAGTCACATGAACTATGTGCGCAGGGTACATCTACTATCACGTGTATAGGGCGGTTCTTTGTTTGCGGACAGGCCGACGCCTTTGGATACAAACCGGGTAAGGTACAGTCCAGCAGGTGGGAGCTGTTGTGCGTGGGTTTTCATGGTGTTCAGCACTGCTGACCTCTGGTCACAGCACCTTATACACATTTACATGCTACATTTCTTTGACAGGGCACTACTGGCATACTGGTAGACAAACACACTTATAGCCACTCGGTCTCTGACATCTCCGCTTACATTTGTCACTCAACCATTTTGCAACGGCAGCCATTTGACTGTACGGACTCGGCGGCCTGTCCAGTGATGTAATCATATTATATGAGTGTTCCTCATACAATCTGCTCCCATCTGCCTGATACATGGGAACCGATACTCTGCAATGCTGACATGTGGCTTGAGTTTGTTAACGCAGTGGTCTGCCGAGCCATGCTACCGCATACCAACTGCACACTGACCACCTTTCAGATTGCACAACGGGAGACTGTAGGAGTGACACCTTTCCCACTTTGCATGGGAGAGTCCCTCATCACACATCACATGTGACAATACCAGAACTCTCCACCAATCGGGGACACATTTCTGCAGACTCAGGGACAGGTCATGAAAAACAGGGACACATTTACAAATGTAGTGCTATTAACTTGACACATTGACAGAATCAGAGCATATGACATAATACACATATTGTGACATAACAGTTGTTTATAACTCTTACTTATTGTCATTAGTCAGCGAGTGTAATTCACCACCTTTCCTTCAACAGCCACTACATTTAGGAGGGATTAAGAGGGACACAGTTAGACTTTCAGTCAAACTCAGGGACGTACCTGACATTCAGGGACAGTTGAGTGGTATGGACAATACTCTAGCCATTGCAACTGTCCTGATTAGGGGACTTTCTCATTTTGTAGGTGTGTACTGGTTGCTTGTTACAGGTCTTGTATACCTGACATGTTGATATGTCATATGTAGTAGCATAAGCAACTATACTGCTGCTAGACTATGCTTTGATTTGCTCCGATATGTATATTTCTGTACTATGCATGGCTGTATGTATGTTCTGCCCTGGTACATCTGACAGTTCTACAGACCAGGTTCCACTTTGGCCGTTCAGACTGGTGGCGGACCTATTGATCCTATATGTAGAGCTATCACATGTGTCGAGGCAACACATACCCACAGCATACCTCTCAACTGTCCCTGATTTACAGGGCCATCCCTGATTTTGAATCATATTTTAACTCTGTCCCTCTTAATCCCTCCTAAAACTAGTGATGTTTGGAGGAAAGGTGGTGAATTACACTTAATGAATAATGACAATAAGTAAGAGTTACAAACTTCTTTTACTTCAGAAAATGTGTATTAATTCATATGCTCTGATTCTGTCAATGTTTCCAGTTAATAGCTCTAATATTTTAAATGTGTCCCTGATTGTCCTTGTGTTTACTTGACTTATTAGTGATTCTGTTGCAATTTGTCCCCAATTGGTTGAGAGGTCTGAGCCACAGCCAGTAGTACACGGACGACCTCCATGGTTTGCATACGTTAAGGTTATTCATGTAGAATTATAATTGATAATACTGTTTCCTATTACATGTAGCTGTTACTGATACAACAAATTGATGTCTGACACCACTGCACACACTATATAGCCTCCATTCCCGAACTCACAGGCCCAGACCTCTCAACCAATTGGGTACAAATTTCAACAGAATCAGGGACAATCAGGGACAACTTTAAAATATTAGTGCTATTAACTTGATACATTGGCAGAATCAGAGCATATGAATTAATACACATTTTCTGAAGTAAAAGGAGTTTGTAGCCCTTAATTATTGTCATTATTCATTAAGTGTAATTCACCACCTTTCCTCCAAAAGTCACTAGTTTTAGGAGGGATTAAGAGGGACAGAGTTGAAATTTGGGTCAAAATCAGGGACGTCCATGAAAATCGGGGACAGTTGAGAGGTATGCACAGGCCATGTGCCATAACTGTCGTTTTGCAAGACACAACTTCCCAGATGGGTGTGTCCCTCACAGGCGTACGGGTGTTTAACCTCTTCTATTATGCTATCATCTACCTGAAGTGGTCAGCAACTTATGCACTTTCTGTCAGTAGCAGAACTCACATACCAATGGGTGTGACTGAACACCGTATCAGGAACAATGCATAACACCCTGCGGGACACATTTAGATGATTGGTTCTATTAACCAGACACATTCACAGTCACAGAACATATGTATTCATTCACGTTTGTCGAGGTACATGCTGCTTATGACTCATACATGTTGTCATCTGTCATTACCTGTATTCCGCCACCTGTTCACCTAATATCAGTAGTTCTGGCAGTGTTTCTTTGGACTTTGTTACATTCTGATACATAACTATGGACGTCCATGCTACTCGGGTACACGGCACTGTGTAGGTCTCTATGTATTCCCCGATGGTTTACAAACTATCCGGTAGATGTGCTCTTCAGGTTTGGGAGGTGTAGGCGTATGCTATACGCACATAGGAATATTAATGGCTTCCACTGGGCAGTCCTACTACATCTCTGCCAACCAGCACCTGCACACTTAAGCCCATTAATGCATACCCATGGTCCACCTACCTGGCACCCCTCTACAGCAGTAGTGACAAATACTTACTGCGAGCGCAGCTGGGGTATGAGCACACCCCTACACATTGCCCACTCTCCCCATCTCGGGACACATGTCGTACGTTTTGTCAACCCATGTATTATCACACTTGCACAACCTACTGTTCCATGTACACCTACATCCTGCTCGCATCGATGACTACAGGTTCACACGTACCCTGAATTTTTGGGGTCCCGCAAGGGACACCATTATCCATGTTTAAAGTGTAGACCTTGCAGAACTCTCCCACTGGTCCTTTCCTACAGTGTTTTGGACAGCGGCAGTGTATTGATCTGTATTGCCTGTCTGTATGTCTGTCCGGCCTAGCTGGGCGATGTGGGGGGTACAACGTTTCTTTATTGGACCTCCCAGTCACAAATGCCCAGGCTGTAAATATGTTACCCCTAATTGCTGTGAAGTAACCTATTTATGTGAATGTGTATATCTACACTGACATATAGTTTGTTTTGTGTGTATGTGTATATATCACTACCTGTTGTTTGTGTATATATATCTATCTATATATATCCGTAGTATATCCTTGTGTGTGTGTGTGTGTGTGTGTGTGTGTGTGTGTGTGTGTGTGTATATATATATATATATATATATATATATATATATATATATATATATATATATATATGTCCGTATGGATATATATGTGTATGTCAATTATTATAGCTATTTGTACATATACGTTTTTATCTATATATACATATATGTGTCCGTTAACCTATACATTTCCCAGACATGGACACTTACACATGCGTATTGGTTTTATCCCTGCTTCAACAGCATACTATTGCCTTAGTCATTCTGACACCGGCACTTCACTCTGGGGAACTTGTGCTCAGTATATTGCACGTTGTGCAGCGGACAGATGTCACAGATTTTTCATGTCTGGGGTGCCACTGCTAGCTGGGTTCTGATAGTGTCATTCGACCTATTCCTCATATGCGCAGCCTATTATTCCTGCTACTGTGTTTGTTTCTGTACACATTAATATTATTACTGTTGAAAGGATGTGTGTTTGTGTTACTGTGACTGTACATTGACAAATTGTTGTCTTCATGTAGTTGTGTCTTTCTGATTTTCCCGGTTTGGGGTTGTCACAGCAGAACTCTGTTCCGCTCATGGGTGGCGTATAGGTTTTATGTGCTGTGCTGCCAGACCTGATGCACAATGTCCGACAATGATACGCCCATTCACGCATGTCTCCATGCAAACAAAGCTCTATCTGGGAATCGCAACTATGTACTAGCTGGGATTACCACCTGTCCCACTTTGTGAGGGACAGTCCCGCTTTGGGCAGTTGTGTCCTGCGAAAAACTGACAAAATGGCAGGTGTCCTGAGATTATTGTACGAAAATATTTCCTACGTTTTCTTTCATACTTTCATAAAACAGTTATTTCTTTCTCTGAAACACCTACATGTGATATGAAATAGCATAAGTAACTCAAATGCTACACGAATAAGCTTTTATTTTGGCAGAAAGGTGAAGTTCTATCATTTGTACTGGTCATGGGTATGTTTTGTCCTGCAAATCTGACATTTCTACAGAAAATTTCCCACTTTGAGCATTTGAAACGGTGGTAACCATACTAGCTGACCTCCACGGGCCGCTCCATTGCACCCGGCGCAACATACCCCTATCACTCCTGTGTCCATACTCGCATATCCATGGTTTCTCCTGCACACCCGTGTTGAGTTTTCCCTCATAGCAGACATTATACACCTGATATCGCAGCCATGACACACCTTTACACATTGCCCTCTCATGAGCGTTGGGGCCCTACACACATTTTGTAACACCTCGTGTATTCACAGGCTCACCATCCATTAATATTTGCACATACGTGCCTTTCCTGGTGTTATGCATTACGAACAATTTGCGTGTTACAAGTGTAGGTGGTCGCAACATGTCCTACATTCCGTCTGTTTACAATGTTGACGTAGCACTTCAGCGATGTTATGGCCACTGGTATAGCCCTGCCTCTGGTGTGGAGAGCGGTGCTCTACCCACACTTGTGCAGCTTTATGTGGCATACGCTGCGAGCACTTCATAATTCCTAACTATGTATATATATATATATATATATATATATATATATATATATATATATATATATATATATATATGTGTGTGTGTGTGTGTGTGTGTGTGTGTGTGTGTGTGTGTATATATAGATAGATATGTAGCTATATAATTGCATATTTCTGTTATGTCTGTGGATATTTCTCATAGTTTCATAGTTTCATAGTTTAGTACTAGGCTATCTGCCCTGGGGCATTTATAAGCCTAGCCATAGTGATGTGGCTTTCGCCACCCCATGTAATGGTACAAAAGTGTACAGAATAGATTTAGAATACTGTGCCTCTGTCTAGTAGTGACACAGTGAAGACCCCTTTACATAATAGAATTAGTTTACTGTGCCTCTGTCTAGTAGTGACAGAGAGATGACCCCCGGGGTAAACCTACAATCTCCCATCCACTCGTCAAGATTTCTCTTGAAGAGAGTCAGTGAGGGGCTCTGCCTAACATGAACTGGGATTCTGTTCCAGAGTATGGGAAGACTCTGAGTTATGAATCTGTCCCTCCAGCATGTCCTATTCATATTTGTGCTGAGGTTTAAATCTTTAGCTCTCATGGTTCTGATGGATTTGGATTTTTTGAGGTGGAGCATGTCCATCAATTCCTGATTGGACATGGCCTTGTACGTCAGACACAGATCACCTCTGAGTAGGCGGTATGCTACTGAATAGAGCTGGAGTTTCTTTAGTCTGGCAGCATATGACATATGTTGGAGACCCTTGATCCTCTTGGTAAGGTACTTTTGGGGTCTCTCCAGCTGTTGCAAGTGCTGGGTGAGGTACATACCAAATGGGGCATTGTACTCAATCATGGGCCTGATAAGGGAGGAGTATAGGGGTGCAATGACCTCCTTTGATCTGGATGTGAATCCCTTCATGATAAGGTGGGCAAGGTAGAAAGTCTTTCTAACCACTTTGGCAACGTGGGTGTCAAATGAGAGGTCACTATCGTCTTGGGTCCCCAGGTCTCTGATTACTTTTTCCATACTCAGTGGGTTACTGTCTATGTGATAATTTGTGGGTACTTTGTTTTTCCCAAAGGGGATGACTATACATTTTTTGGCATTTAGTTTAAGGCCATGACTCCGGCACCAGTTGTCCGTTTCAGTGAGGCCTTTCTGTAGGATGTATGTGTCAGCTGGTGTATCGACTATGGCGCCTAGTTTGCAGTCATCTGCGAACTTTGTCAGCCACAACCCTCCCATGTTTGCTTTCACATCTGAGAAATAAATGCCGAACAAGAGGGGTCCCAGGACAGAGCCCTGTGGGACACCACTTGTGACTGGCTTTGAGTCTGACATGGCTCCAGCGATTTTGACTTTATGGGTTCTATCCTTTAGCGAGTTTGCAACCCATCTTGTGACATATGGATTTACATTTAAGCTGTTGAGCTTGTTTATGATGCCTGAGTGGGGTATTATGTCGAAGGCTTTAGCCAAGTCCAGGTAGGCTGTATGGACTGCTTTGCCCTCGTCAATGGCTCTAGTGACTGTTTTGAAAAAGTCAACCAGGTTCAAAAGGCAGGATCTGCCCTTTACAAAGCGGAACTGGGTGGGATCAAGTGTCTGTAGGTCCCCAATGTCTCTGTTTATGAGTTCCATAATGATTCTTTCCATAGCTTTGCAGACCAGGCTGGTTAAGCTTATGGGGCGGTAGTTATCAGGGTCTGCAGAGGTGCCTCCTTTGTGGAGTGGGACCACTGTTGCTGTACGCCAGTGTTCAGGTACATATCCTGTAGTAAGGCTAAGGGTAAATAGCATTTTTATGTGCGGGTTTAGCTCCTCTTGGAGTTCACATAGCATGCAATCCGGGATACCATCAGGTCCCATTGATGCTCTGTTTTTAGCTTTGCTGAGGGCGGTTCTCACCTGGACATCTGAGATGACAGGGAGGTTACATTCAGCTGGGATAAGTATTTCTTCTTTTGGGGGTGAGGTAGGGGAGAAATTTCCACTGAACCTGTCCGCCAGAATGTTAGCAACATCTGTGGGTTCAGTGTATTTTTTGTCATTGTGAACTAACTCTGAGCATATCTGAGGGTTTCCGCCCAGGTTTCTAACCTAGCAGAAGAAGGCCTTGTGGTTATCTTTAGTGTCCATAGCGATTTTTCTCTCAAAGTTGGCCTTGGATGTTTTTATGAGAGAACGTAACTTTCTACTAGTGCTGATCAGAGATGCCTTCTCTTTATGGGATTTTGCTCTGTCGTGCAGTAGCTTCCTTCTTTTGTTATACAATTTGTTTATGGCTGGGGTCCACCAGACAGGACGCCTGCCCTTGGTGGAAAGGGTCTTGGTTTTATTTGGGATTGCATGATCCATGCATTCTTGGAGATGTCCGTAGAAAGCATTTGTGAAGGATTCAGCATTGTGGGATGTGGTTTCCACTGGCCCAGTGGGCTTAAAGGATACCATCTCAGTCTTAAGAAGTGTAAAGTCGGCTTTTGAGACATTTTTCACTGTAGTCTTTTGTGTTGGGGGTGGAGGTGGGATATGTATAGCCAGTATGATTAGTTTGTGGTCAGATCTCACTAGTGAGGGGTATACTTCCGGTGTGGAGCACTTTGTCCCCATGTTTGTGATGATCAGGTCTAGTATATTATCTCCCCTTGTGGGAGAGGTGACTAGCTGTTCCATTGCATTTGAATTTATGAATTCCAGGAACCTTTAGGCTAGGGTGTTAGGGCTAGAATAATGCACCCAGTCTATGTTAGGGTAGTGGAAGTCTCCCAATATGATGGTGTTTGGTGAGACATTCATATCCTCCAATGTCTTCAGGAAGGCTGAATGGGGTTCCTGAGATTGGGAGGGTGGTCTGTAACATGCTACCAGTTGTATAGCAGTTTTGCCTACGGTTAGTTGCACCTGGATGGTCTCTGATGCTTCATGTGTTGCCACTAACCTGGAGGTGTGGGTGTCCTTGATGAATATGGACACTCCCCCTCCCGTTTTGGTTTGGCCCGAGTTCTGGGGCTGAAAAGCATGATATGAGGTATAGCCTGGTAGTGCTGGGGTGCTCTCAGGAGCCTTGAACCAGGTTTCAGTTACTGCACAGACATCAATGTTCTCCATACTGAGGAGTGCTTCGAGAGCCTGCATCTTGAGATTTAGACTTCTGGCATTGAGCAGCATTACCCTTAATTTTTTTCCATTTTTGTTTTCTAAGGAGGTGGGTTTGTCTTTTGAGCTTTGCCTAAAAAAGGCACTATGGGGGTGGCAAGAGCCTTAGCCAATATCCGGAAGCCCAGTGGTGACAGGTGCAAGCCATCCCTTGCAAAGCAGCATGGCTTGTCCAGCATGTCATCCCAAGCAGACAGACATTGGATCCCCCTAGAATGACACCAGTAATTGAGCCAATTATTAAAGCTGATCATCTTGTCTTTGTATTGTGGCATAATTCTTGGTGAGGGCAAGATGTTGCTCAGGGTCAGGGTCATACCAGCCTGGGCTACATAATCAGAGAGCTCCTCTATGTCTCTTTTCATGTAGTCCAGGGAGGTACGTCTCAGGTCATTCACGCCAGCATGGACAATGACAGAGTCATATTTGTACTTGCTTTGGAGTGACCTGAGTGTGTGTGTTATGTGGCGGATCCTAGCTCCTGATAGGCAGCTCACCGTTACACTCTTCTTATTCAGCCTGGTAAGCGGAACATCAGTGTGTCTGACTATAGAGTCACCTATTACTAGTGTATCAGGCATGGTGTTTGGCCTTAAGGGCTGTGATTGTTTGACACACTGATTTATTGAAGTATGTGTTGCATGTGTTATGTTTTGAGGTGGTGGATTTTTGGGTGTCTGCTTTGGGAGCCTCTGTTGTTTTGGTAAGTTTTTTGTTAGAGCCTCTGAGTATGTCTTTGTGTTATTATGTGTTTGGTTTGCAGTTGATGTACGTCTATGTGGGACTGGGTTTGCTGTGTGTGTGGTTACCTTCTCCTCCTGTCTGGTCTTGCCAGCCCTGAGTTGAGAGAGTTCAGCCTCCAGTTTGGCTATATAGTTGCATCTCTCACATGTATTTGTGTTTGTTGGGAGGAGGAGAAGGTTGCCTGTGTACATGAGACAATTGTAGCATTGTCTCAAGATTCCCAGATTAACCAGCTGAACCGGAGAGGATGCTAGTAATCTACCACTCAACATGCTAGAATATTATAAGGGAGTGTGCCTTTAAGGGAAGTGGGTACTCACAGGGGTGGTAGGTGGATGTAGTGCTTACTATAGTTTGAGAGTGCTTACTTAGAAGAGAGGTTTTGAGAACAAGTGCTAGGCTTATAATAAAGTGAGTAGACTGATTATTATAAGAGTAGAGCTTTCTTAAGGGAAAATTTGAAAAGCAGACTTGGCGGAGCCACAAAAAGTTTAACCTTGTTTAACCGGCGCTGCGCTATGCGCACAATGGCGCAAAGCCGTGCAAACGCAGATTTTAAACAGGGAACTTCAAAAGAGCTAGAAATGGTCCAAAACAACCAATTACTACAAGCTCTTGTGCTGAGGTCACTCCTTCAGGGACAGATAGGCTGCTCAAGGCTCCCCACTCCCACTGGTGAGCAAAGAAACTTCCTTCTATCCAAGTAAGGCAATGGACAACACAGGAACTACACCACAGCCCAGAATACAGCAAAGCCTGTATACTGGTCTAAACTAGTCGAGGAGAGGCGGGAAAACAAGGATTTATTTTTGTTTTTTTTTTGTTTTTGAGATAGAAAGCACACAGAAATGCAGGAAACAGTAATAAATCAGTTACACAGGTTAGCACACTTTAGTGGGCAGCCTCAACAGTTAAATTTAACAAACAAACAAACTTTCGACCAATTTTCGACCAAATGTAACTTTAAGTGCAGATAATATATAATGCAACAAACAGCTAAAAAAACAGTTTAAGCTTGTTGAAAAGTAAGCAAGAGAAGGTATTTTAGGTAAAAAACAGGAAAAAAATACTTAAATCAGGAAAGTAGTCGCTTTTCTCAGTTCTCTGCTGCTAGGACCACTCTGCAGGACCACGAGGAGCTGTTTCTGAGTAGTATAGCCAGAAAAAAATGCTCAGAGGTGGATTTTAAACAGGGAACTTCAAAAGATCTAGAAATGGTCCAAAACAATCAATTACTACAAGCTCTTGTGCTGAGGTCACTCCTTCAGGGAAAGATAAGCTGATCAAGGCTCCCCACACCCACTGGTGAGCAAAAAAACTTCCTTCTATCCAAGTAAGGCAATGGACAACACAGGAACTACACCACAGCCCAGAATACAGCAAAGCCTGTACACTGTTCTAAACTAGTCGAGGAGAGGCGGGAAAACAAGGATTTTTTTTTTGTTTTTTTGGTTTTTGAGATAGAAAGCACACAGAAATGCAGGAAACAGTAATAAATCAGTTAGACAGGCTAGCACACTTTAGTGGGCAGCCTCAACAGTTAAATTTAACAAACAAACAAACTTTCGACCAATTTTCAACCAAATGTAACTTTGAGTGCAGATAATATATAATGCAAGAAACAGCTAAAAAACAGTTTAAGCTTGTTCAAAGTAAGCAAGAGAAGGTATTTTAGGTAAAAAACAGCAAAAAATACTTAAATCAGGAAAGTAGTCACTTTTCTCAGTTTTCTCCTGCTAGGACCACTCTGCAGGACCACGAGGAGCTGTTTCTGAGTAGTATAGCCAGAAAGAAATGCTCAGAGGCGGATTTTAAACAGGGAACTTCAAAAGAGCTAGAAATGGTCTAAAACAACCAATTACTACAAGCTCTTGTGCTGAGGTCACTCCTTCAGGGACAGATAGGCTGCTCAAGGCTCCCCACTTCCACTGGTGAGCAAAGAAACTTCCTTCTATCCAAGTAAGGCAATGGACAACACAGGAACTACACCACAGCCCAGAATACAGCAAAGCCTGTATACTGGTCAAAACTAGTCGAGGAGAGGCGGGAAAACAAGGATATTTTTTTTGTTTTTTTTTTGTTTTCGAGATAGAAAGCACACAGAAATGCAGGAAACATTAATAAATCAGTTACACAGGCTAGCACACTTTAGTGGGCAGCCTCAACAGTTAAATTTAACAAACAAACAAACAAACGTTCGACCAATTTTCGACCAAATGTAACTTTAAGTGCAGATAATATATAATGCAACAAACAGCTAGAAAACAGTTTAAGCATGTTCAAAGTAAGCAAGAAAAGGTATTTTAAGTAAAAAACAGCAAAAATACTTAAATCAGGAAAGTAGTCGCTTTTCTCAGTTCTCTGCTGCTAGGACCACTCTGCAGGACCATGAGGAGCTGTTTCTGAATAGTATAGCCAGAAAAAAATGTTCAGAGGCGGATTTTAAACAGGGAACTTCAAAAGAGCTAGAAATGGTCTAAAACAACCAATTACTACAAGCTCTTGTGCTGAGGTCACTCCTTCAGGGACAGATAGGCTGCTCAAGGCTCCCCACTCCCACTGGTGAGCAAAGAAACTTCCTTCTATCCAAGTAAGACAATAGACAACACATGAACTACACCACAGCCCAGAATACAACAAAGCCTGTATACTGGTCGAAACTAGTCGAGGAGAGGCGGGAAAACAAGGATATTTTTTTTGTTTTTTTTGTTTTTGAGATAGAAAGCACACAGAAATGCAGGAAACAGTAATAAATCAGTTACACAGGCTAGCACACTTTAGTGGGCAGCCTCAACAGTTAAATTTAACAAACAAACAAACAAACGTTTGACCAATTTTCGACAAAATGTAACTTTAAGTGCAGATAATATATAATGGAAACAAACAGCTAAAAAAACAGTTTAAGCTTGTTCAAAGTAAGCAAGAGAAGGTATTTAGGTAAAAAACAGCAAAAAATACTTAAATTAGGAAAGTAGTCGCTTTCCTCAGTTCTCTGCTGCTAGGACCAATCTGCAGGACCACGAGGAGCTGTTTCTGAGTAGTATAGCCAGAAAAAAACGCTCAGCGGCGGATTTTAAACAGGATACTTCAAAAGAGCTAGAAATGGTCCAAAACAAACAATTACTACAAGCTCTTGTGCTGAGGTCACTCCTTCAGGGACAGATAGGCTGCTTTACGCTCCCCACTCCCACTGGTGAGCAAAGAAACTTCCTTCTATCCAAGTAAGGCAATGGACATCACAGGAACTACACCACAGCCCAGAATACAGCAAAGCCTGTATACTGGTCTAAACTAGTCGAGGAGAGGCAGGAAAACAAGGATATTTTTTTTGTTTTTGAGATAGAAAGCACACAGAAATGCAGGAAACAGTAATAAATCAGTTACACAGGCTAGCACACTTTAGTGGGCAGCCTCAACAGTTAAATTTAACAAACAAACAAACTTTCGACCAATTTTCAACAAAATGTAACTTTAAGTGCAGATAATATATAATGCAACAAACAGCTAAAAAAACAATTAAAGCTTGTTCGAAGTAAGCAAGAGAAGGTATTTTAGGTAAAAAACAGCAAAAAATACTTAAATCAGGAAAGTAGTCACTTTTCTCAGTTCTCTGCTGCTAGGACAACTCTGCAGGACCACAAGGAGCTGTTTCTGAGTAGTATAGCCAGAAAAAAATGCTCAGAGGCGGATTTTAAACAGGGAACTTCAAAAGAGCTAGAAATCATCCAAAACAACAAATTACTACAAGCTCTTGTGCTGAGGTCACTCCTTCAGGGACAGATAGGCTGCTCAAGGCTCCCCACTCCCACTGGTGAGCAAAGAAACTTCCTTCTATCCAAGTAAGGCAATGGACAACACAGGAACTACACCACAGCCCAGAATACAGCAAAGCCTGTACACTGTTCTAAACTAGTTGAGGAGAGGCGGGAAAACAAGGATATTTTTTTTGTTTTTTTTTGTTTTTGAGATAGAAAGCACACAGAAATGCAGGAAACAGTAATAAATCAGTTACACAGGCTAGCACACTTTAGTGGGCAGCCTCAACACTTAAATTTAAAAAACAAACAAACAAATGTTCGACCAATTTTCGACCAAATGTAACTTTAAGTGCAGATAATATATAATGCAACAAACAGCTAAAAAAAAGTTTAAGCTTGTTCAAAGTAAGCAAGAGAAGGTATTTTATGTAAAAAACAGCAAAAAATACTTAAATCAGGAAAGTAGTCACTTTTCTCAGTTCTCTGCTGCTAGGACCACTCTGCAGGACCACGAGGAGTTGTTTCTGAGTAGTATAGCCAGAAAAAAATGCTCAGAGGCAGATTTTAAACAGGGAACTTCAAAAGAGCTAGAAATGGTCCAAAACAACCAATTACTATAAGCTCTTGTGCTGAGGTCACTCCTTCAGGGACAGATAGGCTGCTCAAGGCTCCCCACTCCCACTGGTGAGCAAAGAAACTTCCTTCTATCCAAGTAAGGCAATGGACAACACAGGAACTACACCACAGCCCAGAATACAGCAAAGCCTGTATACTGGTCTAAACTAGTCGAGGAGAGGCAGGAAAACAAGGATTTTTTTTTTGTTTTTTTGTTTTTGAGATAGAAAGCACACCGAAATGCAGGAAACAGTAATAAATCAGTTAGTGGGCAGCCTCAACAGTTAAATTTAACAAACAAACTTTCAACCATTTTTTGACCAAATGTAATTTTAAGTGCAGATAATATATAATGCAACAAACAGCTAAAAAAACAGTTTAAGCTTGTTCAAAGTAAGCAAGAGAAGGTATTTTAGGGAAAAAAACAGCAAAAAATACTTAAATCAGGAAAGTAGTCACTTTTCTCATTTCTCTGCTGCTTGGACCACTCTGCAGGACCACGAGGAGCTGTTTCTGAGTAGTATAGCCAGAAAAAAATGCTCAGAGGCGGATTTTAAACAGGGAACTCCAAAAGAGCTAGAAATGGTCCAAAACAAACAATTACTACAAGCTCTTGTGCTGAGGTCACTCCTTCAGGGACAGATAGGCTGCTCAAGGCTCCCCACTCCCACTGGTGAGTAAAGAAACTTCCTTCTATCCAAGTAAGGCAATGGACAACACAGGAACTACTCCACAGCCCAGAATACAGCAAAGCCTGTATACTGGTCTAAACTAGTTGAGGAGAGGCGGGAAAACAAGGATATTTTTTTTGTTTTTGAGATAGAAAGCACACAGAAATGCGGGAAACAGTAATAAATCAGTTACACAGGCTAGCACACTTTAGTGGGCAGCCTCAGCAGTTAAATTTAACAAACAAACAAACAAACTTTCGATCAATTTTCGACCAAATGTAACTTTAAGTGCAGATAATATATAATGCAACAAACAGCTAAAAAACAGTTTAAGCTTGTTCAAAGTAAGCAAGAGAAGGTATTTTAGGTAAAAAACAGCAAAAATTACTTAAATTAGGAAAGTAGTCACTTTTCTCAGTTCTCTGCTGCTAGGACCACTCTGCAGGACCACGAGGAGCTGTTTCTGAGTAGTATAGCCAGAAAAAAATGCTCAGAGGCGGATTTGAAACAGGGAACTTCAAAAGAGCTAGAAATGGTCCAAAACAACCAATTACTACAAGCTCTTGTGCTGAGGTTACTCCTTCAGGGACAGATAGGCTGCTCAAGGCTCCCCACTCTCACTGGTGAGCAAAGAAACTTCCTTCTATCCAAGTAAGGCAATGGACAGCACAGGAACTACACCACAGCCCAGAATACAGTAAAGCCTGTATACTGGTCTAAACTAGTCGAGGAGAGGCGGGACAGCAAAGATTTGTTTTTGTTTTTTTTTTGTTTTTGATATAGAAAGCACACAGAAATGCAGGAAACAGCAATAAATTAGTTTCACAGGCTAGCACACTTTATATAACTATATATATATATGAAAGGTACAGCTGTAGAAGACAACATACATTTGCTATGCTAATTGCTGCGTACACCCGCGCAGGCCCACTTGCATCTACTTATTCTGAGTTACATATGTTTACAGGCACGTCTTTAGGATTACATGTGCCTTATTCCTTATGACAGTACCACTTTGATGGAATCCGGTTAACGGACCCATGCGAACACGGTCACCTTTACATGCATAACTGTTGGCTTTACAGCACAGAGGCTTTTATTACACAATTAATATGTGCTATAGTCGTACTTGCACCGGGAATGCCTTTACATTGGGCGGATGCTGTAACCACTACACTATTGGTGTTCTGGCTCATTTATATGTATACCCATGGTTCATAGCTACTCTGACATATGCCTCACCACTTCCCTTACACAGCAGGCATCCATTCTCCTGCTGGGAAAACCGCAGTACTACAATTTGGACATTCCCTGTTTCCTACTGCTCTAGACCCGTGCTGCGAGTCTACTCACTCCAAGGATATTCATAACCCCTATGCTTATAGTCCTCGCACATATGCATGTTGGATTGTCAGGGTTTTCATGTGCTGGTCCGGGTTTAGGCTCAGCCAATTGGTGACTAGCACTGCCCTGGCACTCTTCAAAGATCAGACGTAGCACATGGCCAGAGTTAGTCCAGAGTTTCATAGTCTACCTGTGTTTACAGACGCAGGTGTTTGGGCACCTCTGACCACATTATTGGGTCACCGCTACATAATTTAGGGCGGGGAGTGGTTCCACTACATAATGCATTTTGGGGGGGGGGGTTTCCCTTCCCATTTGACTATTTCATTCATTTATACATACAATGAATATTATTCTGGACATCTGTTATGAAATCACTACAGGTATGCAATAGTCTAGTCAACAGCTGGGACAGTTGGTTGGTGTACTTCTGTGTACAGACCTCTCTGATAGTCGGGGACTCATATCTACAGTGACAGGGACAAGGCTATGACAACTCAGGGACAATCATGGACACTTCTACCATATTAGTACTATTAACTTGGAACATGTTGACAGATTCGTAATACTACTAATTGTCTGCAGTTAAATGCATCTAGTACTCTTCATTGTTGTGAGTAGTCATTCTCATTCAACACCTTTCCCCCAAAGGGCGCCGGCTTTGTGAGTTTTTAAGGGTCTGGCCAGTTATTGTGCGAATGCTCTGACCATTGGTATCGTTGATATTGTCATATGTACGGGTTGTGCTGTATTCCAGTGACTACGGTTGGCACATTTTCACATGGCCAAGATGGGACATTTTTGGAACACACCTGGTTTCACATGCTGACACATACCCACGGTCAGTACAACGGATAGAACTTTACTTATTTGTCGACATAAAAGCCTATTGTTGTAGCGGTTTATTTGCTTATTCTGTTTTTTGTAACATTTAGGTATTGTAGATACTGCAATAATTATTTTCTGCTACTTTTACATAACATATGGGACATAATTATGTCCTACAATCCCAGGACATTTGCCATTTGAAATGTCTTTTGTCAGGACACAACTGTCCAACGATGGACTATCCCTCGCAAAGCGGGACAGATTACAACCCTACTGCGGACACCAGATTTTTTGGGCCAACACATAGCCACGGTCACTGCAGGTTTAGAACAGTCATTTGTTTCCTAGGTGTAAGCCTTATACCTTTGGCACTTTTGTTGTTTGCCTGTTTCTTGTATGACTTACGTTTATTCTATCCTGACGTGACTGCTTTAGGCAACTGTTACATGCAGTATGGTGTAGAGTTATTCCCTACTGTCACAAGACATTTGGCATTGTACCATTGTTGGTCAGGTCACACCTACACACACATTAATTGTCATTCACACAGTGGATCAGGGGTATCCTGTTTACGTCAGTACCTTCATCACCCTTATACCATGTGCCACTATGTGAATGTGTGCAATATATTCTTCCGCTTATTCGTGTCAGGACAAGTGTGTCACGGGCAGGTGTTTGATCCTGGGTGGTAGGTTATGCATGACCACTTAGGGCTGGACAGTGTCATGCACCTCTAATGCACATTCCAACTTGTGTCCAGATATCTACTGGACTGGACTTCGTGTCTTCCATTCTAATGTTTAGACAGCTTAGGTATCCCATGAGGGATATCCAAAAATTGGACCGATCCACACCAAGCGAAATAACGAACATCTTTTTGGAGTAATGAAAATGTGCTGGGGGGTTTACATGCAAGGAATACATAGTGTGCAATCCTGCAACTGCCTAGGATGACACTACCTACTACATATGCGTAGTGGCACTATGTGTAGCTGTGGCTGCACCAAACCAGTAGGCCAAGTATGGCTGGATTTGGTGGATGTTCAGGTACGGGAGCGGGTTGTGTGATGTGGAGGGGATGCTGGGTAGTCCATTATGCATCCAGGTGTGTTGCATTTGTTATGGCGAGTTCCATCAGGACCTATCAGTGGGTATGTACCGGTGACATGTCTATCGATTTGTATCGCACATTTCAATATTCATATGTTTGTAGGATTGTGTTCTACAGTACGGCCTGTCTGCTTGTATTGCAGCTGTTTATACATGTGTTTGTGTTTCTTTCAGCTTCACCCGCTGCTCCCTCATACACCTCCGGTTCACCTATTCTGCATACGACACAGTATTGCCTTGGAGGATTGTACCATTACCTATCCCCCCACACACACAGATTCCTCAAACCCCTTGCATCACTGCTTTGGTTGTTGGCCCATGACACGGCCAGAGTAACACATTGAGTACCCTACATGTGTCAGGTACCTGTCTGGTTGTGTGGACTACCCTGCCATGTTTGCTTTCCACATGCTATACCTCACGCACATAGGTACACGCCCATACTTAACTTTCATTACATGGTTGGTTTTCCCTGGTACTACCCATTCAACTGTGACACATCCTGACAAGTTCGACTTGTACCGCTGATTTCCGGATTTTGGCAGCCTGTTCTACTCATTGGTAGGTTGTCACCTTTTCCCATGTCCAGGAAGGGATATATTCTGTACACATATCCAACTGTACTGGACAACACGTCCCCACAGTCGATGGTATGGATAATACTGTTCCTTTCAGCCTACATGTTTCCTTATTGTTGTAGCTGTTTATATGCTCCTTCTGTTTCGTTTACATGCTTATTCTATTTTCTATCACATTTGGTATGTGAAATATGGACATACATTTTGTATGTGACTATTACATGCCTTGTGGGATATGATTCGGACATACGGTCACTAGATATCTACATTTATAGTGTATTTTGTTATGGACACATCTGCCCAGCTGTGTACCCTCCCTCACCTTATGGGTCAGCTGGTGACCCTCACCATTGGGCTGAACATACCTACTGGTGGCTCGCTAACATATGATGCATTTCACTTCCACTTGGTATAGCTATCTAAACTGCGTTGGACTACGGCCACATGGTCTTCCATGTCATTTGTTCACGGGATAGGGACCCGTTATTCCCTACCATGCATTTGTGTTTGCTTCTTCACTTTGTGTTTGCAGGAACTTTCTTGCATGCTTTGCATACGTTTCAGTATCCACGGACACTGACAGATGTGATTAAATATCTTGCAACTTGTTATATGCAAGCATTTTAGGTTGCACATCAACAGCTGCCATTTCCACGCTTCCGTGAAGCACTTCGACACACCCTATGCACTCGCGCTCCTTTCCTGTGCACGTGGCTGTGGCGGCAGCGCGCCATCATTTATATGCATTTGGCGCTACTACTCCATCTTCACGCCGCACTGTGGGTGCAAGCCTACTGCTGTCCTTGCGCCGAGCTTCATGAATCCTGGGGTATGTCTGCTGCTGTATTGAAACTGTAAGATACCATCTTTTATGGCCTAGTCATAAAGTAATTTAATTTCAGGTATTTTTCTAAAATTTACAAGACTGAGGTTAACCTCCTGTATCCCAGTTTCCACTGCTAAAATATATGCATTTAAACAGTTATAATAGTGCATGTACATTTCTGTTCTTTTCCAGTAGGCACACTGTGGATCCATTTTAAACACAGGCCTTTTGCAAATACCCTTTTCAAAACACACATCTGTACAAGCAATTTGATATACACGACATACAGTTCTAACACATTTGTAACACAAGCATCTTATACCAATCATTTTGATATTCACCAATGACATATAATTAGTTAAAAAATTCCAGCTAGCTGGGCTGGCAGTATCTTCCTTCATCACAATGGTCAACAAGTCCTAATGGCCGTGTTATGTAATAATTTCTTCCTTCCTTTCTTCCCTCCCTCTTTCCTTCCTTGTCTTGGATTGCACCATTAAACACAAATGGCTCATTTCTGAAGATCCTATATTATAATGCAGAAAAGAGATCTGACTTATTGGCATCAGCAGCAGCACAAATGAAAAGCAGCATTCTTAAGGGGAAACACCCTTTTTAGTCCTTGCAGGGACTTTTGAAGCACACAAAAACATCAGAGCTTAATAAGGATCTCAGCTTAAGGCTTTACATAAGAATATTATAGTATGGCATTTATCTGACTTTCTGAACCTGGTCATTCATAAGGCAGCAGTGAATGGTTCCACTGGCAGTCCAGCCTAACATATCTCTTTCTTTCTCAGGAACTTCTATCCCTGAAGTATGTAACATAAGCACATAAAGCACATGTCCTCACTTATTGTATGGAATGGACTGAAAGTAGTTCATAGGTTCATAGGTTCATAGGTTGGTACTAGGCTATCGGCCCTAGGGCCTATACAAGCCTAGCCATAACAATTCCCTGGCTATTTCTTCCCACACTATTTACTTCCCTGGACCCCTGTTTAGCAGGGCGACTGACGAGATCCTCGGGATGAATTTCCTTTCTCCCATCCAATCATCAAGGCTCCTTTTGAAGAGGGCCAAAGAGTTATTTCATTCTGAATAAAAAAACAGTTTAACTCATATTTCATGAAATAAAGCGCTAATCAGGACCTGGACTTGTTATTTTGTTTCCTCAGAGGACAGGTTCATAGGAGAATACTTGCAAAACATCATCTTTGCTGCGTGAAGAAAGAAAAATGAAAGGTGAGGGACAGAAACTGCACTGCCTTTTTCATATGAAGGTGTGTGCAGGTGTGTGTGTGTGTGTGTGTGTGTGTGTGTGTGTGTGTGTGTGTGTGTGTGTGTGTGTGCGCGTGCGTGTCTGTGTGTGTATATAGGCACATGCGTTTGTTCATGTACATGCGTGTGTGGTGGCTGTACTAAGTGAAGAGGATGAAGGAAGAAATGAAGAAAGAGAGTAGTAAGAGTAGTAGACATGGTATAAATTTATATAAGTACAAATAGCAATGATGGGATGGAGAGAAGCAGTAAAGAACCACAGACAAGAAGTGCATGCTTGTCTGGAGATGCTGGAGGTGATTTGTGGGTATATATAGACAGGAATGTAATAAACTGATCAGCAAAGAGTTAAATCAAAAAAAAGAAAGGACATGTGTATGCTTGATTTAGCTACCTACAGGAGCAGAAAAAAAGGCAAAACAAACAGAAACACAAAAGCAGAAAGGTAAACATGGAAATCAGCATGAAAAATAAATAGCTTTGCAGACATCTGTGTAATTTGCCCAAAAGTTTTGATGTATGCAGCAAACAGGGTTACTATATAGGTTCATAGGTTCATAGGTTGGTACTATGCTATTGGCCCTAGGGCCTATACAAGCCTAGCCATAACAATTCCCTGGATATTTCTTCCCACAATATTTACTTCCCTGGACCACTGTCTAGCAGGGCGACTAACATGTTCCCCGGGGTGAATTTCCTATCTCCCATCCAATCATCAAGGCTCCTTTTGAAGAGGGCCAAGGAGGCGCTCTGCTTGACATGTATGGGCAGTCTATTCCAGAGTATGGGGAGTCACTGAGTCAGGAAACTATCCCTCCAGCATGTTTTGTTCATTGTAATGACAAGGTTTAGATTCCTGGAGCGTGTGGCTCTGAGAGATTGGGATTTCTTTAACTGGAGCATGTCCAGCAGCTCAGGGTTTGACATGGCCTTGTATGTTAAGCAGAGATCGCCTCTGAGTAGACTATATGCCACAGAGTATAGCTGGAGGTTTTTTAGACAGTCAGCATAGGGCGTCTACTTTAGGCCTGTGATTCTTTTAGTGAGGTATTTCTGTGGCCTTTCCAGCTGTTGCAGATATCTTGTGAAGTACATACTAAACGGGGCATTGTACTCTATAATGGGTCTAATAAGGGATGAGTACTGTCGGGCAATGACCTCCTTTTTTCTGGATGAAAAGCCCTTAGTGATGAGGTGTGCCACATAGAAGGATTTCCTGACTGTTGTGACAATGTGGTTATCGAAGTTGAGACTACTGTCCACCTGTGTCCCTAAGTCTCTCATCACACTTTCGGTGTTTAGTGTACTGCCACTTATGTGGTAATTCATGGGTATATGTTTTTTCCCAAAGGGGATAACTATACATTTCTTGGTATTAAGCTTGAGTCCATGGGTCTGGCACCAAGCATCTGTTTCTGTAAGGCCCTTTTGTAGAATATCCACATCATTTGGGGATTCAATAATGGCTCCCAGTTTGCAAGCATCTGCGAACTTTGTTAGCCAGAGTCCCTTAGTGTTGGCCTGTACTTCAGAGAAGTAGATGCCAAACAAGAGCAGTCCCAGGACTGAACCCTGAGGTACTCCACTTGTCACTTGTCTTGAACTGGATTTGAAGTCTGCTACTTTTACAGTCTGGGTTCTGTCAGTTAGCCAGTTGGCAACCCATCGAGTGACATAGGGATTTATGCCCAGATTAGTAAGTTTATCTATGATTCCAGAGTGGGGGATAGTGTCGAAGGCCTTAGCAAGGTCCAGATAGGCTATGTGGTCCTCTTTACACTCGTCCACAGCTCTGGAGACTAATTCGAAGAAGTCAATGAGGTTCAGGAGACAATATCAGCCCTTCACAAACCCAAACTGGGTGGGGTCCAGTGTTTGAAAGTTGCCAATGTCTTTGTTTATAAGTTGCATGATAATGCATTCCATGCCCCTTGCAGATCAGGCTCGTCAGACTGATGGGACTGTAGTTCCCGGGATCCAAGGTGGACCTCCCCTTGTGGAGTGGGATAATTGTAGCTGTGCTCCACTCAGTGGGCACAAAGCTTGAGGTGAGGCTAGGATTAAACAAGATACTTAGGTGAGGTGCCAGTTCATTTTGTAGTTCATGTAGCACACAGCCCAGGATGTCATCTGGTCCCATGGATGCTGTATTCTTAGCTTTGGAGAGTGCAGTTTCTATCTATGTGGCCATGATTACCGGATTTTGGCAATTTTCTGGTATTGAGATGAGCCCTTTAGGGGGTGAGAGGGGGGTGAAGTTGGCACTAAATCAATCTGCCAGGATATTGGCAATATCCTTGGGATCAGTATATTTAATGCCATTCTGTTGTAGCTCAGAGCAGATCTGAGCATTGCCATTTAGATTCTTGACATAACTATAGAATGCCTTGTGGTTGTCTTTGGAATCTTTGGCAATTTTATTTTCGTAACTAGCTTTGGAGGATTTTATGAGGGCTATCAGCTTCTTACTGAGGCTGGTAAGGGAGTTTTTTTGCATCCTGGGATTTTCCTCTTTTCTGCAACAGTTTCTTCCTTTTGTTGTAAAGTTTGTTTATGGCAGGAGACCACCAGATTGGCTTCCTATTTTTGAAGGAGAGCATCTTGGTTCTATTTGGGATGGCACAATTCATACACGAGTGGATGTGCTCGTACAGTGCCTTAGTGTATGATTCAGCAGTTGAACTTTCAGATCCTGTCTGTATGGGTGTCATGAAGTTTGTCACTTCTGACTTGAGTAGCACGAAGTTGGCTTTGGAGAAGTTTTTTTATGGAGGTTTCCTTATTAGGGGGTGGGGGTTGGATGTGGTTGTCAAGGGTGATTTGCTTACAGTCAGACCTGACCAATGAGGGGTTGACCACTGGTGTGGAGCATCTATCTCCCATGTTGTTAATGACCAGGTCTAGGATATTGGAGCCCCTGGTGGGACAATGGATTTGTTGATCCAGGGCATTGGAATTTATGAATTCCAAGAACTGTTGAGAAAAGGTGTTGGTACCCGAGTAGTTTTTCCAGTTAATGGCAGGGTAGTTGAATTCACCCAGTATTACGGTGTTTGGTTTTATCTTAATATTTTTCAGTATGTTTAGAAAGGTGTAGTGAGAATCTTGGGGCATGGTGGGGGATCTGTAGCAAGCTACAATTTGGATCGCAGTCTTACCTAGTGTTAGTTGCACCTGGAGAACTTCAGATGCATTGTGTTAGGCAACTAGCCTGGAGATGTGAATATCCTTGGTGAATATGGACACTCCTCCACCTTTAGTGTTTCGGTCTTGGTTTGGTGGCCAAAAAGTGTGGTAAGAGTTGTAGCCTGGTGTTGTAGGGGTGCTCTCTGGAGCCTTGAACCAGGTCTCAGTTACTGCACAGATATCGATGTTCTTCATTTTTAGGAGTGCCCCGAGAGAGTGCATTTTGAGGTTTAGACTTCTAGCATTGAGTAGCATTACCTTCAGATTTTGCATGCTTGTATCTGTTATGGTGGTGGTTTTGTCCTTTGAACCTTGCTTAAAATAGGCACTATAGGCATGGCAAGAGCTTTAGCCAGTAACCTGAATCCCAGGGGTGACAGGTGCAGACCATCTCTGGCAAAGCATCATGGTTTGTCGATCATGTCTTCCTAGGCAGACAGATACTGGATCCCCTTTGAATGACACCAAAAACTTAGCCAATTTTTGAAGTCAGTCATTTTGTCCTTGTACTGTGGTATCATTCTGGGTGAAGGCAGGATACTACTCAAGGCTAAGGTCATACCTGCCTGGGTCACATGATCCGAGAGCTCTTCAATGTCTCTTTTCGTGTAGTACAGGGAGGTATGTCTCAAGTCATTCACTCCAACATGGACAATGACAGACTTGTATTTGTACTTGTTGTGGAGTGACTTAAGTGCATACGTTATGTGTCTTGCCTTAGGGGCTGTTGTCGGGTGGCACACTGGTGTTGTGAGCTATGTGTCACTTTGATTGTGACTGGTGTTTGTTTGCATTTCAGCTTCGGAGGTCCTTGTTGCTTGGGCATGTTAATGTTAAGGGCCTCCGCATATGTGGGTTTAGTGTTGCTATGTGTGGGTGTTGATGGTGTGGGTTTTGAAGGGCTATGTGTTGCTTGAGGTGTAGTGCAGATGTTAACCTTCTCCTCTTGACTGTCTAGCACAATCTTGGCTGGAGAGAACTTTGCTTCCAGTTTGGCTATGTATTTAAGCATGTTGGGAAGTAGCGCAGAGGATTAAAGCTCTGAGCTGTTAATAGTCTGTTTCCCATAGCCAAGTATACAGAGTCTGACTCCTACCACCTGTACGACTCCGAACACATCTATATTAAAAAAAAAAAAAAAAAAAAACTTTAGTGGATATTAGACAGAATCACATGACTTAAAGTGCATTAGACTAGGGAGTGCTACTGATGTCATAACTCATAAAGACCAGGTAGGCAGGGCCCCCATGTGTTACAGACCACTAACATCACCTTAGGATGTGCACATCTCAGAAGTTCACAGAAGGCATGTAAAGGACTTCTTTATACCATTATCATATGAGGAAGAATGACTGACATTATCTCAGAAATGTAAAGTAGATTCTCTGCCCCACTCCGCGCTCTCAGATGAGTACATTTCCACATGTTATAGGCAGAGTTGTTGAAATCTCATTCAGGCATGGTTCACCATGCTGTAGGTTTCTGTACTCAGCAGGTGCACTTCTACTCATGCCATAACTTTTATGGTAGGCAAGTATTCCCCATTCCAGTACACTGACTGTAGATACAATGTCATGATAACTTTAACGTTGTTAAGCTCTTCTCCTGAGGCAGTGTGTTATAGACATGGCAACACATTTTACAATTATGAGAGGTACATTCCTCTCTAATTTATAGGTCATTTGTCTGACAAACCACATAAAAATCACCACCATGTGAAAAAGTAATGTATAACAGAGACAAAGAACAGTGTCGTGTCAGGTGACAAACAGTAGCCAGGAGTAAATACCAAACTATTAGCATAACAGATTTGCAGGTAGCACTTATGAAAGTTTGACTCATATGGATCCATGCAGACTATAAAATAATGGAGGAACAAAGGAAAAAACTGCAACCATACAGCCATGTACCAAGAAACTAACTTGTAAAAGAAAAATATGCTAAACATGAAAAATAAAATGAACATACTAATAAACAAATGTGCGCATGAAAATAAGGCAGTCAAACTAAATGAAATATCCAAAGAGGTTCCTCACTAAAAAAATGCAGGGCATAAGTATAATGTCCTATGCAGACTGCCTCAAGACCCTATGCCTGTATTCTGTCTCCTGCAGGCTTTTGAGGGGAGATCTTTGCCTGGCATACAGAGCATTGTCAGACCCATTCTGATGGACATCATGCATATCCACAAAACAAACAGCTCCAGAATTACCCATTTTAAAGACTTAAACCTTGCCTGTGATATAAATAGGACCTACTGGAGAGATAGGTATGTATTCCCCATCTATGGAACAGGCTCACCATCCATGTCAAGCAGAGTTCCTCTATAAGCCAATTCAAGTGCAGCTTGGACAATTGGATGGGAAACTGGAAATTCATCCCTGATGTGGCACCTATGTCTCTAATGGATACAGGTAACCTGTAAATGGTTCATCTGCCAGGCACATGCTTACACTTATCAAGGGTATCAGAACTTGTCAGATATTTGGGATGCATGGCTAGGCTTAAAAAGGCCCTTGTGGTAGTTAGCCTATTAAACACCTATGAACCTATGGGTAAAAGAGATGAGGTTAATGTGCAGAGAAGATGATGTAACAGCAACAGTATAATATAACGTAGCTGACTACACATTCACAAATCTGCCATCAGTCCAGTGTCCTATCTGACACTACCATGACTTAACCAGCTGAGAACATGATATAGAACATCTGACAGCAATCTCTCTGTCTTCAACTGCCGGTGTGTCTACCTCTGCTGAGTATAAGAGGACACAGTGTATCCAGCAGCACATTTGTGACAAACACTGACAGTGATACTTGTGTAGGGGAAACAGTTTCATTTGTCACCAACATGCACAACAAACACCAGTAAACACGTATGGAAATGTGAGGGCACATGACACAAGAAAGCAAGTATGCAAATTACAATGGTGAAGCATTACACAGCTGTAATGCAACGGCACTGCTCATTAATGGAAGGGTGTCTATACCACCACAATATGTTAAACATCTCTAGGAATACATATGTCAGATGTTTCTGAAAAGTACAAGGGTATCAGGACATATATGTGACATTAAGTGACATAATGTTTAGATACATTTTCATATGGTCATCAGCCTTTCTGCGTATTCATATGGAACTAAGTGTAGTTGCCAAGTATGATACGGTATCAGGTACAACAGAAACAGCTCAGAAGACAACTTCCAAAGCCTTGCTAATGTTGGGTATGTGTCTAGCATCAATAAATAATACAGGACCAAACATATGATATAATTTGCTTCAGCAGTATCTTGTGTGATTCTTTTTAGCTATTACTGCTCATCATGCATCTACATGTAAAATAAACTCTGAACTGTCAACACCTGAATAATGTATGATGTGTTTATTAACTGATACATGTCACATATGCACTTACTTTTAATTACTAATTGTAAAATTATTGTTCTGAAAGTGTTTTTAATAATTTGGAGCTTTTCTCCCCAGGCCTCTGCTGAAAATTGACTTCTACCCAGTTAAACTTTCCAGTAATCAAATGTCAGCAAATAAATAAGTAAATAAATTTCTGTTGACAACAAAGACATATTTTCTATCCAGGTGGCAAGATGGAATGGCAGTGCAGCAAAGCCACATGGCTCAGGATCCAGAGTCTACTACTTAGGAGGTGGACAGACTAGGAATGCTGTAGGAACTGTGGTGAGGGACAGGCTTCAAAAGACAGTGAAGGATGTCATCAGAATAAGTGACAGATTTATGGCAATAAGACTCCATTGTAAAAATAGGACAGTATTCATAATCTCAGCCTATGCCCCATAGTAGGGTTGTGATAATGAGGAAAATAATGCATTCAGGCAGCAATTGCAGGACCTACTAGATAAAGTAGGATAACGTGAGTCTGTGTTGATAATGGAGGACCTGAATGCACATGTCAGGCATATACCAAAGCTGTTCTAGCCCGTGGGCATTTATAATTGGGAAGACTGGGGCTAGGCTTATAAAGGCTCTAGGGTGGTTAGTCTACTAACTTCCTATGACCCTAAGAATAACCTCTTATATCGAGGCAGACAGAAAAGGATATAAGGACTGCTTGGGTCCATATGCGTGGGGCAACAGAAATAAAGAAGGAAAAGCCATTCTAGACATCTGCCTGGTAAATGGCTTTATAGTGGCCAACAAATGATTCAGCAAGAAAGACAGTCATAAGATCACATACAAGAGTGGGCAAATACACAACTCGGGTAGACTTCCTCCTAGTAAGGAAAGGGCACTGGGTTAAGATTAGCAATTGCAAAGTCTCACCCAGTGAAGTAGTCTGCTCACAGCATAAACCACTGGTTGTCAAAATCAGCTGAAAGCAGTGGTCAGAGAAGGCTCTCAGGTCAACAGAAACTAGGATGAAAACTTGGAAGTTGACTTGAGAGAAGGCAAAAGAATTCAAGGAAATACTCAGGAAGACAAGGAAATAGATGTAGCTGAAGAAGAATGGCAGCACCAGAAAACAGCATGTGTGAAGACTACAGACCAAATATGTGGCCAAGTCAGGTATTGAAATAAGGTACATAAGGAAAGCTGGTGATGGAATGCAGAATTCCAGGAAGTCATCAAAAGAAAGGTATGCAAGAAAAAGTGTAAGATGGAAAAAAAGAACAAGGCTAAGAGGGAAAACTAGTAGACTAACAAAAGGCTTAGACCACAGCTGGAATCTGTCACTTTAACTTTTTCCAGTAATGTCAATGTAGTTTGTAATATTATTAGAAAGAACTGGCCTATTTTAATGACTGATCCAGATATAAAAAGGGCGGTAGGTCTCATCCTTAACTTTACTTTTAGGAATAATAGGACCTTAAAACAATGGTTATGTTAATAGACAGACCGTGTCAGAGAATACTTTCTGACCATAAAGGCATGTACTCTTGTAAATCATGTAGTGCATGCAAGTTTATATGGACTGTTTTCTCAATCCCCCATCCAAGAATGCATAGAATTATGGAGTTTAATTTTTATGCAAATTATACTATGAAGAATATTGTCTATATGGCGAAGTGTCTAGTATGTTACAGATTCTATGCTGGTAAAACCAATCGAACCCTAACAGAAAATCCTTGAGCACGTTAATGATATTCGCAATACTAAGTTGAACAATGCTTTAGTTAAACATGTAGCTGAACATGGAGATTCACATTGTTTTAGATTTTTAGTGCTGAGTATAGTAGACTGTGGTGTACGAGAAGGTGATATTTCTAATGAGATGGAGTATGTTGAGCTTTGTTGGATTCTAGATTTGAGAGCTAATGTTTTCCCAGGCCTTAATAACTCTGTCTCTTTAAAACCAGCACTCAAAAAAAGGGTTTGTATCATTGACAGATGTCATGTGACTTGTTTGTAGTTACAATAGGTTGCCTACATCTATATAAATGCTTTGCTATTTTGTTAGTAGTATGGTCTGAAGAAGCAGGTGTGCAGCGAAAGCGCTTACCAGTTTTATTTTATTTTATTTGTTTTATTAAAGCAAGTTTTTACCCACAGCCTTGTTGGATGTCTTCTTATTTACTTGCGGCTATTAGGCTTGGCTGTTGAATAAGGTAGAAAAGTGGCACTGAATTGATAGGGATGGTAACGATGACATTACACCTCAACTCCATGTAGAAAAAAGAGGTTTGATGATGACAATGACAATGATTACAAGAAAGACAACCTGTAAGCGAATTGCATTGTGGAGAATGCTGTACATAACATATACCATGTAGAGGAACATAGGCACAGCACTTGTACAATCCAATGCACTGCAGGACATGAACAGATTCAGTCTTATCTCTGGCTTATCACAGACAAAGAAAAGTTCTGAGTGTATTTTAACCTGCTTGCTTCCTGCATAGTCTGGCTCAACTAGTTTCAGTTTTCAAGCAGAGTTAAACATTAATCCATTAAGTACAGAAGACGTAATTAGGGACCTGTGGGACCCAAGTTGATAGCAATCTCTGATTTGACAACCACGTAGCCAAAGTGGTTAGAAAAACATTTTATATAGCCCACCTAATCATGAAGGAATTCACATCTAGATCAGGAGGGGTCATCATGCCTCTTTACTCATCACTCATCAGGCCCATAATTGAGTACAATGCCCCTTTTGGGATGTACCTTACCAGACAACTACAGCAACTGGAAAGACCCCAAAAGTACCTCACCAAGAGGATCAAAGGGCTCAAAGAGATGCCATATGCTGCCCGGTTAAAAAAACTCCAGCTCTACTCAGTGGCATACCGCCTGTTCAGAGGCGATCTGTGCCTGACGTATAAAGCCATGTCCAACCCAGAATTAATGGACATGCTGCACCTCAGAAAATCCAAATCCCATCGAGCTACGCGCTCGAGAGACTTGAACCTCAGCACTGAAATAAATAGGACATGCTGGAGGAACAGATTCATAACCCAGAGGCTCCCTTCACTCTGGAATAAAATCCCAGTCCAGGTAAGGCAGAGTCCCTCATTGACTCTGTTCAAGAGGAATCTTGATGAGTGGATGGGAGATCGTAGGTTTACCCCGGGTATCACTTCTGTGTCACTGTTAGACAGAGGCACAGTATACTAACCTTGAAAAAGGGCATAGCAAAATAAATTTAAAATGGGTGGCGAAAGCCAAACATATTCTGGCTAGGCTTATAAATGCCCTAGGGCAGATAGCCTAGTATGAACCTATGAACCTATGAACCTATACATCTTGGTCTTCCTAACTATGCACAGAGAAGAAACTAAACACTATAGCCATTAACATATGCACAAAATTATAGCTATCTGCTTAGAAGATGCACAGTATTGCAGAGCAGCAGTTAGCATTACTGCCTCACAATGCTTTATTTCCTAGTTTCATTTTTGAATGAGCTGTCTTTTCTGTGGAATTTATATGATTTTCCCACATTCACATGTATTTTTGATGGATTACCCCATTTCCTCCCACATTCCAAAATCATGGTGTCAGGTAGACTGGCATTATAGATGCTTCATGTCTTGTGAGCTTCGCATGTCAAGTTAGGATATGGCTTTCTGGTTTATTGAATTAAATAAAGTGACCATTGGAAGTGGTTAGTTGTCCACCAATGAATAATAACTTTAATGTAACTGGGCACAGTATATACTATGAAATTATTGTTATTAGCATGTTTCATAAGCAGTATAACTAGAAATGTGATTGGTTATTTACAGATATCAATGTAGCAAAATAATCCTGCACCATGACACCACAATATATACCATGAAGTAGCACTTCAGACAGCAAACATTTATGCATGATAAGCTAATTTTATTTAGCCTAGGCAAAAGAAAGAAAGAGGTGCGGTAGAGAGTGTACTACTGAATAGTGTTGCATAGGGTGAGGTCCAATTATCGTGGGAAATAGCCAATGAGCATGCAAAGTGTTATGCATAAGCAAAACTAGGTAGCACCAGAGTGTGATGCATTCTTTACCATAATTCCATGTACCCAACACTGTAGCAGGTAAGCATGCCAGATACAGATGTTCTTATGCACAATTTGTTCATACCTGTATGTGTATATCTTGTGTGCATGTGTGCAGTAGTAACCCTCTTACAAAATATTCAATATTTTACCAATATATTAATGAACGAGATGACACACACAACATGTGTTCTGCAATGATAATATTATCATGTTCAGCAAACATTCATTGTTTGATTTACCTATATCCTATCAGAAATTTAACAAAGGTTGCATACACCTGTACTGTACATATGGTTAACGAGTAAAGAAGTATTTATTTATTTGTTTGTTTGTTTGCATATGTACTTGTCAGAACAGGTAATTGTACGCATCACATCTGAGTTACACAGTAAGAGATGATATTTACCATTGTCATATAACTACCCATAATATAAGCAAGAGGAAACGTGTTTAGCAAATACTAGACTGGCATGCACATTTCAATGGCTATGGTATGACATTTCAGACCATAGACTTCTAAAATATGGAATACCATGACTGACACACTAAATGGCATCAAAATAACTTTGTAATGGTAATCTCTGTGAAGGGCTTCTTATACTCCCATGCAGGTAACTGTCTCTGGTATCTCCTAAACATAATCTTACCCAGGAATTGCTACAAACTCAGGATAAGAATAAATACTCCTTCATAAAATTTAAAATGTTGGTCTCAGAATTCTAACTCTTACCCACATCAACAGATTCACGTAATGCCTGACACGATCAATGGTAAAACATAGCAACTAGAAAGGGATTTTCAGTTCACTGTTACTATGTGTATGCATGGTAACAGTGAACTGTCACAGTTACTATATGTATGCATAATTACAGAAATAACCACATAAATACAGAGGATATGTGAGTAAATTATGCATGTAATTGAGTGATAGAAATGAGCCTGAAAATGCTCCAGTCATTCATAGGTAAATACTAAGCAATCAGAAGGCAGACTATACAATAACCAGACAGTGGCCAAAGCTGATAATCAAAACATGTACCTTGGCAAACAGTTCTCCCATAAATTCAACATTTTATAAAATCCAGTGACTTGTCAGCTTGTACAAAGGGTGGAGACTAGTAAAAAGCAATTAAATCATCTTAGGATCTTTTGGAATATCCTGATTCTTTTTATAATCTTGGAAATCCACACTGTTGTGATGTTTTTATTCTGTCCTAATCATCTTCTGGGACTAGTGAGATACTTTGCCCCATCTCACTCTGTGTTAAATCCCCAAGAGCTGGTGGTGATTATGGTGAACATTAGTGATGTATCTCCATATCTGTCAAAATGTGCTAACAGTGTAACTTGACACTGATGAATGGTGGTTACCTGTCAATAGCTAGTGTGTTTTGGATTTGTTAAGAGCCATAACACTAGTCAAAACAATTTGCTTTTAAATTAATTCTGTTTGTAAGGGGGTGGGGGGTGCCATCCCCCCAACCCTCACATTCACAGTCTTAAAAAATTGTAGGTGCAGGTGATTAAGGGCCAGCAGGCGATTTTAAAACAAAATGAACCATCTAGCTAGCTGTTTAGCCTTCTGTCTGTTTTTCTGTGAATTTAATCTAGCTTCCTGCCAAAATATATCTTTCTGTTCATCTACCTCTCTACCCAGCTATTAATTTACCTGTTAATTTGTCGATCTATCTATCTATCTATCTATCTATCTATCTATCTATCTATCTATCTATCTATCTATCTATCTATCTTTCTATCATCTACCTGTCTGTCTATTGATCTATCTCTCTATCTACCCATCTGTCCATTCTACCTGTCTGTAAAATAATGGTACACCACATGAGTGAAATAAATGCTAATGTGGTAACTGAACAACAGACAACTCAATGTGCTTGCATAACATAACATTTGTGATTTTGGAACCACACTCACTTGAAATCGAATGCACTCCGTAATTGCCAGATTGGTTAAATTGCACTATAGCATAATCCCACGGGAATACTTTGAGTGTTGTCATTATAACAGGATTTCTCTTTTGTTGGATCAGTTCTCTATCGATATACCTTACTATTTCTTGTAAACTGCAGCCCGGAAGATTAACAGACATCTTACTCCCTTGAACCTTTGGAGGTAGAACAACTTGACCATGCTCCAAATGTCTAGCACTGATTAGCACTGACATGTCAAGTAATAAATAGATAAGAAATAACAATGGGGTCCTAATTGTTTTCCTATTGATGCTAACACTGTAGTACCAAATATATGCCATATATGTCCTAATACTACTATGGTTTCCATGTATTTAATTATTTTTCATCTATTAATTATTACATTATAATGTGGTTCATTTCTCAGGTCTTCCCATTTTCCTTTGTTCTGTGTCAGCATCAGAAATGCTGTTCCCTTGTTTATGGTAATCAGCCTTTCCTGTATAGAGTATTACATAACCATTTGAAAAGTCAGTCATCTTTATATTAGAAATCTTCTGAAGGGCTATAGCAACCTGTGCATACTTGCAGAAAATAGCAGTGACATTCATAACAGAAGCTAAAGTCAAAATTACTTTTTCTGTAACAGAAGTTACAGAATGTTTTCTGCAGCAGGTCATAGCTATAAAAACATGTATGGGTCCGGTCTACTTAGTTAACATAAAGGAAAATAAAATAAAATTAGTACATACAAAACTGGTAGTAATGCTTCTATAATAATCTGTGACTACATTGTGTAATTATAACAAATGAGGCCTCTGAACAGTACAAAGATAACAGGGTTTTCATTTTGAATTAGTTAGGGCATTGGGCTACAGACCATGAAACATTTGTTTAAATTTCACTACCCCCATTTGTGTTACTTCTGATTCTGACCCCATAGCTTGTGCTCCTGTATCATATCTCTGCATAAAACCATTTATGATACCTTTCTTATGTAATATATTTTGTCACAATATCATGTGAGGTCAGACATGCCAGTCCAAATAGAATTTCTTTGTTTGTGTCTTTCGGCTTTTCCCGGTTAGGGGTCGCTACAGCGGAACTCCGGTCCGCTAATGATTGGCAGTAGATTTTTAGGTGCTGGCTTGCCGGGCCTAACGCACAACCTTCAATGAAGGAACACCCATTCAAGCATGTCGACACACAGAAAACGCTCTAACTGAGAATCGAATGGGCAACGTCTAACTGTGAGGCGACAACGCTACAGCAGCACCACCAATGCAGTGACCCCAGTCCAAATAGAATATTGTGCTTAAATATCTGGCAGCAGTGAAGGTCTTCAACAACATAACAATGCAAGCTAATAACTAGCATGCTAGCCTTGCAAAGTTGCTTCAAAACACACTGAAATTCAGACCTTTCTGCATAATCAACAATATGTCAAAATTAATAAGCACAATTTCAACACTTCTTCAATACTCCTTAACATATCAAAAGTATGAAAATACTTAAACTGGCAAACTACCAGCATTCCTATTCTTATGTGTTTTCAGGAAGAAAGTATATAATCATTTGAATGCATCTCAATTGTTTGGCAGCATTGTGAAGCTATCAGAACGCTTTAATAGTATTCCACCTTATTTGTACGTGGATGCCTATTAGGTTTTGTCACTGTCACGCGTTAGAATTGTAACTGCGCAGCACTCCAGCTCGAAGAGGCTGCAGCACCTAATTATTTTATTTGGAGGTGGTGATTGACAGCCATGCAATGAGTTTGTGAAAGCTATGACAGCATCAGAAGCACCTGGAGAAAGGCAAACTGGAGCCTTCTATGCATGCAGACACCAGAAATGATTACCTGTCACTGGAGAATATAAAAACTTCTAGTGCAGATAATGCTGTATGCATGAACATAATTTTAGGTAAGAAAACTGTTTTACACATTAATGAAAGTTTATTAGGTTAGAAGTTTTCTACTAGGAAAGTGCATACTGCAGATTTTTTTAATATTTATTCACATACTCCAAATAGCCATTTTGCTGAGATTTGCTGGTAAACATTTTTTTCTGTTTTTCATCTTAAATGATCAAATTTTTTTTTATGTTTGTTTTCAGGTTAAATCAACAGCTGTTTTAACAGTTTATCATCCTGACTCCACTTAAATACTGTGCTGAAGGATAACTAGGTTGTAACTTCTGCATTTCAGATTGGAACCTTGGCTCATGATACCCATAAGAAATCTACAAAATCAAACAGACAATGGGTACAAACTTGCACAGTCTCATACAACAAATATTATGGAGCATGTGTTTGAACTACTGAGAACCCGCTTTCTTTCTCAGGATTCAGTCGGTGTTGTCTAGCAGTATGACCCTGGTACATGTGCAAAAATATTATCCATGAATTCAGTGTTATACAATATCTTATTTAGAAAGCAGTTACAGCACAGTGATCATTTGCAGGAACAGGAGTCCCCAGCATACCAGACAGTGGGGGTTAAATCAGATGATGAGTCAGAAGACGAGCCAGCACACAATGCAAGTAACTCACAGAGTGCATGGAGCAAGGCTTAAAACTGTCACTGTTGGACAATATGGTGATTTGCTGCAAGGTTTTGTCTCCTTTTTTGTGATCCCCTTTTATTGCTGAGTTACAGGAGGAGCCAGCAGCAGGGATGCTCATGCCAGAAAAGACAAGGCACAGTATGCCTTGGCACTAGCAAAGCGGCAATGACTTGCATATAACTTCAGAACATAGTATACAAGAGTTAAGCAGATGCACTACAAAAGTAAAACTGACAAATGCAAAAATTAACACCATGTTATGAATAGGCTGGCCATGCTGTGAAACAAGCATAGGTAACCCAAGTAAGAATGTACAAAGGGCAGGGGACAGTTATCATCATTTATAGAGGTGAAAAAGGGGGTGCAGGAGTGCATCTGTTTCACAGGGAAGTGCATTAGTGTGAGTGTTGAGGAGTATTAAATAAATAAGTGCATTTCTGTAAAATGTCAGAACTGGGAAGAGAGAGGTGTTAATGTTGCAAAGGACCAGTGTCAGTGGAAGTGTGTGATGTACTGGGGGCTGTGGTGGCATGAGTGTGGGTGTAGGTTTGCAGGGACATAGTCTCAGCAATAGTTATAGCACTGTGGTTTCATTTACTTGACAGGTCCAAGGCATGCTTGGCAGATGGTTCAACACCCTGTGCCCATGAATGCTGGTTCTATCAGGAGTTGCACTAAATGTACCATGACGCTAGCTGGATGCTGCTGTGCTGTGTAACCCTGAGTAATGTCTTCTATGAGACATGCCACCATGATGATGACCACAACCATTGGGATAGCCACTCCTGGGAATAGACACCGCCACACAAGATATTACTGTAGAAGTGCTAGGACTGTGGGAATGGGATCTCAATCTCCATGGTCATGTTAGCTAACATCAATAGATAAAGCAGATGACCAGCCCCATTGATGTCCCCTCACCCTTGCAAGTGAGCCAGAGAAGACATTGCACATTCCAGTCTGTGACTGAGTCTATCCAAGGAATCACACACACATGTGAGGAATGCACTCCTAGAGGTCATCATGCACACCCAACATCACCCTCACTATCTCGGCCATAGCTGTGGTGGTACTTGCCCATGCCTCCATGACAGCCCTGCTAATACACTAGGCTACTGTGATGGGCACACCAACCTCAGAAGGAAGGAAGGTAGTAACCATGTGTACAGTGAACACAATTATCAAACCCCTTGTCTGAGCCCCTATGCCTCTGAGTGCTAGGGATAGAGTCTGACATCTGTCTACTGGGGACCAGCACATTTCCCTGGTTAACAGTGCCCCATTAACAGTGTCCCATCAACCTGTCCTCTCTATGATGTATGGGTAGCCTGGGTATCCATAGGCATGGGAGCTATGTCTATAGTCTGTGCTTGGAATTCAGTGGTCACCTTCCTTGTGACCAACACAAATGCTGTACTCCCTGAATGTGCCAGCTCATCCCCACCATCATTATCAGAGGCTGCAGATCCTTTAACTTCAGGTAAGGGGCAGTGCTGGATAAAGAATCACCTGTGAATGCACCAAAGTACAAAATATCCAGTGTAAGTATGGCACAGCACCTGAAGTATACATGTAATGGACAGTTTTACAAATATAAACATGATAAAATGCAATACTTTATCTACATACCTTCTGCAGATGGCTGTGAATGTTGCACTTTGATTGGTTCAAAGGTTCATTGGTACTTACTAGGTTATTGATCCTGGAGAATCCACAGAAACCTAACCATGTACTCCCAAGAAGTTTTTGCCATGGAATTTTAAGTATGAGCAGCCTAGACATTTACATTTTACCCTATCCATAAGTGACAAAAATGGCAAACTCAGGACTGAACTTGTGGTTTCCAATCCATTTATCCATATTATGCTTCAATATAGTAAGAGATATACCTGTATATCTTAAGTTAGATAACTTTAATTAAATATAGTGACTAAAGGGTACAGAGGATTGGCAGGTACTAATACAAAATAATAAGTCTACAACCCTGGGGCATCCTCAATGGATTCTGTCTGGGGCCTGCCCAGCTCTGTCCCAACACGCAACACAACACTGTGGGACTCTGTAGGGATGCCACTCCTTTTGAGAGAGGTCAGGAATTCCTCCATCTTGATGGCCCTCTACCCATTGCCTTATAATTAGGTACCAGGAGTTGTGTTCTTTATTGAGAACCCTGTATCATATCAGTGGCACTGTTGCACACTATTTCATAACTGTAGTCCTGCTCACCATCTGCATTTACATTGGTTACAGTGTCTTCACAGGCATGGTCAAGGTAGGGCAGGTCCACTGCATACAGTCCAGAGAACCATCAGTCATGGAGATAGAGGGCCTGGAGTAGCACCTCAATCTCTATGACAGAGAATTTGGCCTTACATGTGAATGATGTCTAAGCAGATGCAATAGTGTGTTTTTGCTTAGCCTGTTTTTTAAGCATTGTTATTGTTATACTAGTATAGAAAACAGTAGATTAACAGCCTGTTCCTGCATGGCCCTTAAAATTGTAAGACCAATAGTATTCTCCTTGACTATATAGCATGTAATATCAGCCACCTAGGTTTACTGAGCACATGTCTCACAGAAAACAATCACAAAATTGCAACTGTCTAAGGGGAAATGACTGTTAATATCACTATTACAAATATTCTGGCTCTGGATACATGTGAAATGTGTGCAACAGCAAAATTTGTTGAGCAGTGCACTGAGTATGTCTCCCATCAAGCTAAACATTTCTGCAGGCTGGTAACTGCTGTACCGTTGCAATTCCCCTCTCGATGCACCTTTCTCAGCACACTTAAAAATGTTAACAAACATACAACTTCTTGTCAAAAGGTTGAATGATAGTCTGAAGCAGTCTTATTATAAATGGATGGATTTGTACTACTCACTTCCCACTGCCATAACTACCCTCCCTTCCAGCAATCTCTTCAAAAACGCTCTTAAAGCACACCTAAAATCTTACTGGCTATGTCCTTGTCCATACCCCAGCTAATCCCCCCCCTTTCTCCTGTACCACTAATTAGCTGCCAGCTCTACTATTAGCTGTCAATAGGTTATCAGTATTTCATTACTATTTCATATCCTTTAACTAGCAGCTAATTGCAGTATGATGTTTACTATGTTCTCTATGTGAGAAATTAATGCTACTAGGCAAATGTCTTGCACCTTATATTGTTATTATACTCTGACATATGTCATTACTTGTCAGACTCTGTCTTGCTATAAATACGCTGTTTTTTTTTCCTTTGAAATGCTACATTATACTCTTATATTATGTGAAATTTTGCTTGTCTGAATATATGGAGCCTTCCTTGTGATATTATACTCTGACATATAGGTCATTTCTCCTGTTGAACTGTGTCTTTACTATAATTATACTGTTTCTTTTTTTATCTGATATGCTAGATTGTACTCTTATATTATGTAAATCTCATATGTCTGAATATACGGAGCTTTTCTCCCTGGGCCTCAACTGAAAATGGGCATATACCCAGTCGGACTTTCCCGGTCAACAAATGTAAAATAAATAAAATATGACACAAGTAGAGATATTTTTGCAATCTATCCTGCTTTTTTTTGAAATTCACCTTTTGAGGGTACTGAGCTACGAGCTCCAGAGGTTTCATCAATAGCATAACGAGATCCTTTGCTTTTTGTCATGCTTATATCATGCAGATTCACCTGGCTGGGTGCAGTTATTATGCTAACTAGGGCTCAGCTTATTACAAGATGACCTGATAACCATCATACAGAAGTCTACTCAATGCCCACACCTTGGTCCCTATTGGCAGCACTGTTCATGCCGTCCAGGCCATGCTTTGAAGGGGTGATGTAATTCCATATGTAACTGCCTGCACATGGAGTCACTGTAATGGCTGATCTCTTAACAGCATATACCAGGATTGATGATTGCCATGTTTCGCACCTTAAAGTGCCATTATGAACCATAATAATATTGTACCTGTATTGTCTAAGTTTGACATGCTTTGTGCAAATAAGGTGCCTGTTGACACCTATCATTGCAGAGCAGATGGGACACATAAGAACTGATTTGGGTCCCACTTCTCAGCCATTTTCCTGAGATTCTTCAAGGTGAGACATCATGACTGGAGAAGGATGGGATACTGCTCCTGTTAAAGTGCAAAGGTGGCACAAGGAGGAGACAAAAATATTTCTTCATCTTCTCCATCAGAATTACAACCAGAGGCTTCTGAAGGAGGCTATAAATGTTCTCAGCATAAAACTGAAGCCTGGAATAGTTTACTTCAGGCTCTGACCCATGCAACTGGCACCCCACACAAGGAAGAGGAGTGCTGCCATCATTGCAGTGACATGAGACACGGCAGTCCTGAACTTCCTACACTGATGGGAGGATGGAGGTAATGAGAAGACACCACCTATGTACTGTGAGTAGACCTTATGTTAGCTGCACATTTAAATGTGCACGGCATACCCTACATAAATATTACACAGTGTTCTGTTTATGTCTATCACCCCTGAAGATATCAAAAGGAATAGGCAGCTGCACAGGAGAAGACTGGAGTGCCCAAGAGAGTGGTGGGGTGAGTGTTTATGCTTCAGACTGTCTTGCTGTGAATATTAACAGTAATAACAATTCATTTCCAAAATGCATATCTTTCATACACCCGTACCACTTCTGTCATTACTTCCACAGCTCAAAGGAAACAGTATGACTGTTATTAATGTGTTCGTGAGTGTATCTGCTTTTATAGGTGGATGAGTAGAATGCCTGTCAGTTCAATTTCCTTCTCTCTCTTGTGTTACCATTAAATATTTAAGGCTTTTTTTTAAGTTTTCTTTTGTCTGTTTCATTATAATAAGTGCACCATTAGAAGGGGCAAATATGAATTATTATTATTATTGGTTGAGTGGACATGTTTGCATATACCCTGTGGGTGAAATGACAGGTCTGATCAACATGTTTTTTTGTATTATGTATACTTGTCTCAGACATCATTACTACATCTTGGACTAGAGACATCTGTTGGTTGGTCTAATTTAATCTTCTATCTGTCAAAATCCAGGTAATGACGGCAGATCGTTCAGGTCTCCCTTTCTGTTGTGTGTACTAACAACCTTGTTAAATTGAGAATTGGTTTTGGTCCATTACATATATTTTGTTTAAGAGCAGCATAATCTCTCTCTCTCTCTCTCTCTCTCTCTCTCTCTCTCTATATATATATATCTACACACACACACACACACACACACACACGCGCACGCATGCACGCACGCACGCACGCGCATATATATATAAAAGCTTCAGTTTCTCATTGTATTTATATTCCCCCCACTATCTTTTCTCTTAAATACATTTATTTTGTTTATTATTTTATCTACATTTATTTAACCACTGTATGCATCAGCATAACAACTTGCACCCATCCTTGTAGCAAGGCCTGTTAGCCCACTACAAATGGCAGCAGGAATGCTACCAGCACCACCACCAGAAGCACCCAGCAAATCTTGGTCCCAGCCTGCAACCATAACCTTTCCCCTTCCTGTCCTAGCTGTATCACCCAGTTCATGCAATCCTGCACTGGATGCTGGTAGATCTATACCCACTGGTAGCAGCGACAGTGTATGTTACCCATTTGTCACCCATCACCAGCTTTAAGACATTATGGAGGAGATTATTGACATGTAGTTGGATGACCAAATCAGCAAAATGGAGAACATCCTCTGTTGACTCATTGAGTTACATCCCTGTCTAGCACTATCTCTACCATGTGAGACAGGACCTGGTGCTGATGGTACCCAAAGTGTTGACAAATCTTCCACTGGGTCTCAACCAGAAGAGACTGCAGCTGTAAACATCCGATCTTATCCTCCAATCTGGTGATTCCCTCCCTTTTGTTTCCACTCCCACCCCTATTGGTTATTCAAGCCTCTCCTCATCATTGTCTTCTCTCTGTTTATCTGATGTCTCCTTTGGCACTGTATTCCCCTCCCTTACTGTATTCTCATGCACATCCTGACAGTCACATCTGTCCTCTCCTTCTACCTAATCTAACTCTCTTACCTACCTCTTACATCTCTTACTTATTTGCCCAACTTTCTTTTTCATTACATGTGAAAAATGGGCACATGTCCCCACCTCCATCCCATTCATTCCTTAGTTGCTCATCTTCTGTTGTACCCTCTGCTTGCTTTCTTCTATTTCTCTTGTTTCCAACCTTAAATCTGGTCAAAAATAGATAGGCACACTTCATCCATGCCCATATAGGGCTTCCAAATCACTTCTTTATTGTGATCACATTGTGTACAGTGGATGAAAAAGAGCACTGCTGATGCCCATGTACAACAGATAAGGAGTGGTATTGTTCTTAGTATAGCAATGATTAAGTAAAATCACTACCATGCACCATGTATATTGGCCTCAGCCAGCATCAGGTGCCCAAATGAGCCAATCAGCTTTGCACAACAATCTGCATGTAAAACATAGTGTAAAGCTGATGCCTTCAGTGTGACTATTTCCATAGTTTAGCCTGTGAATGATATTCTTTCTGCATTGTAAGTGGAGGTTGTTCAGGATTCAAGACCCCTTGTGGCTGAATGTTTTTTTTTTTTTGGTTTCTGTTATTCTGACAAGCTGCAAATGTGTGCCAATCATCTGTTATGTGCTCCACTGGTAATTTTAGTGTGGCAGCTTTCATAGCACAGCCTGTAAATGCAGTGCTTTGTATCATGCAAGTAGAGCAGTTTGAAGGTTCAGATACTCGCAGGGTTAAATGGCTTTTTCTGTCTTTTATTCTGTCATTCTACAAGTGTGTAACAATCACTTACTATATGCTTCACTGACATCTTGGGTATGACTGCTTCCACAGGTAAACCTGTAATTAAAGAGTGTTATACAGGGTCTATATCAGCATATCGAAAATGTAATAGTTTGAATCACAAAATATCAAACTGAAATGATCGAACTATTACATTTTTGAATGCCGATATAAAAAAAACAAATAAAGCAAACAAAAAAAAAAAACTGAAGGGTGGAGGCAGGGGGGCAAGCACCCCTGCACCCCCCCACACCCCCCATTACTTAAATATACCAACTCTGAGACCGCATTACATTGTAGTAAATGGAAATCTGCCCTTATGGAGATTTCCATTTACCCGTTTATTGTTCTGCACTTTTGGCATTCTCGCGTCGACAATATCGTATTCGATATTGTCAAGGTTCGAGATGCTGATAGGCACCCGTTATACAGTATAAGAAGGAAAGGTTGAAATTTCAAGTTCCCTAAGGGTTGAATGTTTTTTGTGTATTTTATTATGTCATTCTGCATGTGTGTAGCAATCACCTGCTGCTGTGTGCTTCACTGACAGCATGAGTGTGATTACTTTCTTAGCTCCTGTAAATGAAGTGTTTTATACAGTGTAAGTAAAGAGTGCTGAAGGTTTATGTCCCCTTAGGTAGTAGATTATTGTTCATGGTATTTGTGTTATAGAACAGGAACAGTGATAAGACTTTGCTGATATCATAACTGCTTTTGGTCGATATATCTTGTTACCTTTCTATACCCCAACTGTCATGTTTTTTTAACAAAACTCTTTTATCTTCAATTACTTGAAATTGATATCTGTGTGATTTGTACCTCCTTCTCCACTGTCTTCCACATCCTTGATTGTGTCATCATCTCCCTTTGCAGTCTTGTCTGTTTTATAGGTTCATAGGTGTGTACTAGACTAATGGCCCTGGAGCCTTTATAAGCCTAGCCCAGAGGATTACCCTGGCATCGTCCCATCCGACCTTAGTTCCTAGTGCCTTTGTCAAGTAGAGCCACTGGAGGGATCCCTGGGGTGAATTTTCTATTTCCCATCCATTCATCAAGATTTCTCCTGAAGAGGGCCAGTGAGGTGCTCTGCTTGACATGTATGGGAAGTCTATTCCATAGCATGGGCAGTCTTTGGGTTATGAACTTGTCCCTCCAGAATGTTCTGTTGATTGTGGCAATGAGGTTGAGGTCTCTGGAGTGTGTGGTGTGAAGGAATTAGGATTTCTTTAGATGTAGCATTTCTAACAGAGCTGGGTCAGACATGGCTTTGTAAGTCAAGCAGAGATCACCTCTAAGTAGGCAATATGAGACAGAATAGTTGGAGTTTTTTGAGTCTGTCCATATAGGACAAGTGTTTAAGGCCTAGGATCCTCTTTGTGAGATACTTTTGCGGCCTCTCCAATTGTTGCAGGGGTCTAGTGAGGTATATGCCAAATGGGGCATTGTTCTCGATGATTGGCCTAATGAGGGAAGAGTAGAGGGAGACAATGACCTCTTCCTTCCTGAATGCAAAACCCTTAGTAATGAGATGTGCCACATAGAAGGGCTTTCTGATCACAGTGGCAATGTGGTGGTCAAAACGAGGTTGCTGTCAGCCTGTGTTCCCAGATCTCTTATAACTCCTTCTGTGTTCAGTGGACTACCACTCATGTGGTAATTCAAGGGAACCAGGTGTTTCCCAAGGGGGATAACAACACATTTATTGGCATTGAGCTAAAGGTCATGGTTCTGGCAGCAGTCATTGGTGTCATTGAGGCCTTTCTGTAGGATGTCAGCATCACTTGGGGAGTTAATAATAGCTCCCAACTTGCAATTCTCTGCACACCAGCGTCCCTTCGTGTTGTCCTGGACTTCAGAGAAGTAGATACCAAACAGGAGAGGACCCAGGACTGAACCCTTGGGGGGCTACACTCATGACTGGTCAGCAGACTGACTTGGAGTCAGCTACTTTCACACTGTTGGTTCTGTCTGTGAGCCAGTTTGCAACCCACCTAGTGATACAGGGGTTTGTGCCTAGCTTAGTGAGTTTTTCTATGATTCCTGAGTGAGGAATGGTATCAAAGGCCTTGGCCAGATCAAGGTAGGCTGTATGAACCACCTTGCCTTCATCCACACTCTGGTGACTGACTCAAAGAAGTCTACCAAGGTGAGCAGGCATGATCTACCCTTCACAAAACCAAACTGTGTAGGATCCAGAGTTTGGAGATTTCCTATATTCTTGTTTATTAGGTCCATGATGATGCGTTCCATAGCTTTGCATATCAGACTCATCAGGCTAATTGGCCAATAATTCCAGGGGTCTGTAGTCGCTCCTTCTTTATGGAGAGGGATGACTGTAGTAGTGCACCATTCAGTAGGGACAAAGTCTGATGTGAGGCTGTGATTGAACAGGACACACAGGAGAGGTGCCAGTTCACTCTGTAGTTCATGTAGAACACAGCCAGGGATATTGTCAGGTCCCATAGAAGCTGTATTCTTGGCCATGGACAGTGCTGCTTTAACCTGTGCAGCAGTAATACTGGGTGACTGGCAATCTACTGGTATTGTGATTGGTCCTTGGGGGGTAGGGGTTGAGGGGTAAAGTTAGCACTGAATCTGTCGGACAGAAAATTGGCAATATCTGTTGGCTCGGTATAGGAGGTACCATTGTGCAGTAGCTTAGAGCAAATCAGGGTATTGCTGTGGAGATTCTTTACATAACTATAGAAGGCCTTGTGGTTGTCTTTACTATCTGTTGCAAGTCTGTTTTCATAGCTAGCTTTAGAGGATTTGATGAGGGATCACAACCTTTTGTTGAGGCTAATAAGGGAGTTTTTCCAGTCTTGGGACTTCTCCTTATTCCGCATCAGTTTCCTCCTTCTGTTGTGAAGCTTGTTTGTGGCAGGGGACCACCAGATTGGCTTCCTTTTTTTTTTTTTTGAGGAGAGTGTCTTGGTTCTATAGGGTATGGCAAGATCCATGCATTTGTGTACGTGTTTGTACAGTGCATTGGTGTATGATTTGGTAGTCATGCAATTATTCTCCATTTGCGTGGGTGCCGTGAATTTAGCCACCTCTGTTTTTGGGTGCCCAAAGTTAGCTTTGGAGAAGTTTATCATGGTGGTTACATTTGCGGGGAGGGTGTGGATTTCCAAGGTGATTAGTTTGTGGTCAGATCTAACCAGGGAGGAGTTGGCTATTGGTGTAAAGCAACGGTCGCCCATTTTAGTAATGACCAGGTCAAGGATGTTGCTACCTCTAGTGGGGGTAAAATCAAGCTGGTCCAGAGCATTGGAATTAATGAATTCCAGAAAGCATTGGGCAAGTGTATTGGTACATGAGTTGTTTTCCCAGTTAATGGATGGGTAGTTGAAGTCGCCCAGTATTTGAGTGTTGGGTTGGACCCTTATATTCTCTAGGGTGCATAGGAACGTAGGGATATGGTTGGGGCCCTATAGCAGGCTACGACCTGAATCGCTGTCTTACCCAATGTTAGCTGCACCTGAAGTATCTCAGATGCATTATGTTGGGCTACCAGTCTGGAAGTGTGCGCATCCTTTATGAATATGGAAACACCACCACCTTTGGAGCTTCAGTCCATCATCTGGAGCCAAAATGTGTGGAATGAGTTACAGCCTGGTAGTGCAGGGGTGCTTTCTGCTGCCTTGAACCCAATCTCTGTTCTCCATTTTAAGGAGTGTTTCAAGTGAGTGCATTTTGAGATTTAGACATCTAGCATTGAGGAGCATGACTCTCAGATTGCATTTGTTTGTAGCTGTTATGGTGGTAATTTGGTCTTTTGAACACCACCTAAAAAAGGCACTATAGGGATGGCAAGAGCCTTGGCCAGTATCCAAAAGCCCAGGGGTGAGAGATCTCTGACAAAGCGTCAAGGTCTGTCAGTCATGTCATCCCAGGCAGACAGATACTGGATCCCCTTAGAATGACACCAGAAACTTAGCCAATTGTTGAAATCAATAATTTTCTGCTTGTACTGTGGTATCATTCTGGATGATGGTAGGATGCTGCTCAGAGCTAGGGTCATACCCACCTAGGCTACATAATCCAAGAGCTCCTCCATGTCTCTTTTCATGTAGTCCAGGGAGGTATGTCTCAGGTCATTCACACCCACATGTACAATGACATATTTGTAGCTGTTGTTGAGGGACCCGAGTGCATGCGTTATGTGGTGGATCCTGGTGCCTGACAGGCAGCTGACTGTTACTTTCTCCTTATTTAACCTAGTGAGTGGGACATCAGTGTGCCTCACTATCAAGTCACCTATGACTAGTGTGTTGGGCATTCTGTTTTGCCTTAGGGGCTTTGGTTGAGTGGCACACTGTTTAGGAGAGTTATGTGTCTCGTGATTAGTGTTGTGTTGTGGTGGATGGGTGCGTTTCTGCCTTGGAGATCTCTGCTGTTTGGGTAGATTTTTATTGAGAGCCTCCGTGAAGGTAAGTATGTGGTTTGTGTTTTTATGTAAAGGCAGTGCTGATGTGTGTTTTAGAAGGCTATGTGTTCCATGTGGTGTGGTGCAAGTGTTGACCTTCTCCTCTTGACCAGCTATTCTGGTCTTGGCTGGAGAGTGCGTGGCTTCCAATTTGGATATATAAGTGCAGCTCTCACAAGTCTGAATGTTGGGAGGTAAGAGGAGAGGGGTGTCAGTGCACATGAGGCAGTTGCTACATTGCCTCAGGATGCCCAAGTTCACCAGGTTAATAGGAGAAAGCACTGACCTTTAGCGCTGGTAGCATTTTTGTGTGCTGCAATAATTCTGGTAAAGTGCTAAACTAATAAGCTAGTAAAAGTGCAAGAGAGGAGAGAACTAGCAGATCTAAGGGAAAAATTGAAGAGCAGATTTTTGGCACCGCTCAGAAGCTTACAAACAGTTCTGGATGCAGCAAATGTGTATCTGGACTAGATTAGGTACAGGAAAGGTGAGAAACAAGTGCAGATGTGGATTTTTAAACCAGAAAGTTGAAAGAGATGGAAAAAAACTGCCCAAACGGCCAATAAGCTACAATGTCTGGGCCAAAAAACACTCCTCCTGTGGTAGATAGGCTACCTAGTGATTACCACTCCCACTGATAAGCTAGAAGGCTTCCCTCCAGTACAGAAAGGCTTGAGGGTCTCACAAGCTTATAAATAGTCCTGGATACAGCAAATCTGTACCTGGACTAGACTAGTTACAGGAAAGGTGGGAAACAAGCACAAACACGGGCTTTTAAACCAGAGAGTAAAAAGAGATGGAAGAACTGCCCAAATTGCCAATAAACTACAATTTCTGGGCCATAAACCACTCCTCTTGTGGTAGATAGGCTACCGAGTACTTACCACTCCCACTCCCACTGATAAGCTAGAAGGCTTCCCTCCAACATAGAAAGGCTTAGAGGGCTCAGAAGCTTACAAACAGTCCTGGATACAGCAAATCTGTACCTGGACTAGGCTAATTACAGGAAAGGCAGGGAACAAGCCCAAACACGGGCTTTTAAACCAGAAAGTTGAAAGAGATGGAAAAACTGCCCAAATAGCCAATAACTACAATTTCTGGGCCAGAAACCACTCCTCTTGTAGTAGATAGGCTACCTAGTGCTTACCACTTCCACTGATAAGCTAGAAGGCTTCCCTCCAACACAGAAGGGCTTGGGGGGAGCTCAGAAGCTTACCAACAGTCCTGGATACAGCAAATCTGTATCTGGACTAGACTAGTTACAGAAAGGCAGGAAACAAGCACAAATGCAGGGTTTTAAACCAGAAAATTGAAAGAGATGGAAAAACTGCCCAAACGACCAATAAACTACAATTTATGGACCAAAAGCCACTCACCTCATGGTAGATAGGCTACCTAGTGCTTACCACTCCCACTGATAAGCTAGAAGGCTTCTCTCCAACACAGAAAGACTTGGGACTCAGAAGCTCACCAACAGTCTGGGATACAGCACATCTGTATCTAGACTAGACTGATTACAAGAAAGGCAGGAAACAAGTGCAAACATGGGCTTTTAAACCAGAAAGTTGAAAGAGATGGAAAAACTGCCCAAAGGCCCAATTACTACTATTTCTGGGCCAGAAACCACTCATCTTGTGGTGGATAGGCCACCTAATGCTTATCACACCCACTGATAAGCTAGAAGGCTTCCCTCCAACACAAAAAGGCTGGGGGGCTCAGAAGCTTCCCAACAGTCCTGGATACAGCAAATCTGTATCTAGACTAGACTAGTTACAGGAAAGGCAGGAAACAAGCTTAGATTTTTTTTCAGAAAGCAGCTAAAAACAGCACTAAAAACAATTCAAGTGCAGTGCAAGCTAGCACACTTGAGTGTGTAGCAGTATGAAAGCAAGTACAGTTTAAATAAATGTAATTTATTCAAAATGTATTCTGAACTAAATTCAATTGTTATTTTATTCAAATCTGAACAGTTAAGAAGTGCCAACAAATACTTATCAGCTGAGAAGCATGCTCAGCACTCAGAACACAAGGAGATATTGTTTTGTTTGTTTGTTTGTTAGTAAAGTACAAGAGGAGGAAGGAGGAGCAGAAGATAATTCAAGGTTAAGAACTTAAGTGGGTTGGCCTTCTCAAATGTTCTCTCTGTATTAGGTAGAATGAACACTAGACTGGGAGGAGTGCCCCAGATCAAATTTACAGTATGGGTGGGAAACTACAAAGCCACCAACTATAACAAACACCACAGGAATAGGGCGTGTGGGAGTGAGAAAAATAGTTTCAGAAGAGATCAGAAACAAAAATAAAAAAACGCCAGCAAATATATAAAATAATTCAGTCAGCAAATATATAAAATAATTCAATCAGGAAAAAATTAAGACAATGCAGAATTCTGAAAAGTTAAAGTGCCAAGAATTATACTTATCAGCGATTATATTTCCAGATTGTTTGAGAGCACTCTTCAGTCAGAACACAAGGAGTTTCCAACAGTGTATGCAGGATTTACAAACAGGGGCTATTTTAAATCAGCAAGCCTTGAAGCAATCAGATAATAAAAAAGCTGTTAGACCAGTTTTATAGACTTTAACACCACCACAAAAATAGAGAGAGACCAGTTTCAGAGGAGATCAGAAATAGAAAAACAATGCCAGCAAATATATAAATTAATTCAGTCAGCAAATATATAAAATAATTCAATCAGGCAAAAATTAAGACAATGCAGAACTCTGAAAAGTTAAAGTGCCAAGACTTATACTTATCAGTGATTATACTTCCAGATTGTTTGAGAGCACTCCAGTTAGAACACCTATTTTGAACTCAAACCAAGAATCACAAAAAACAACTGAAATCGTATAAAACCAAGCAAAGCCCATTGTTTTATATTTGCTCTTGAGGTCCTACTACCTCCTCTACTTTCCTATCTTAATCACACTTTTCTTACTACCTTCCACTACTATCTTCTCAGCATTAATGAATCCTTTTGTTAAAAAATGGATCAACACATAACCTTGTAGGGCCACAAACCTTTTTCTTGCTGCAACTGGTCATGGGTTTGCACTGAATTTCCTTGAGGTTCATACTCAACAGTGAAGGACTAGTGCTGCTCGTACTTTCCTGTGGTCACACCATGGCCCCTACTTGATCTTGCTAAAGATCCCCATTGCTATCACAAAGTGGAGCTGCTCATTGCACACACTTCCCTGACCACATACATTCTTAATGAACATTGTGATTCATCAAGCATGCCCAGTTAACAGAGTATGATTAGACATAATCGTAAAAGTGATGTTTCTGAATCCTCAAGTGTCAGTTTAACATGTTGGCAAATTTGGCACAAAATGTAAATAAACTACATGAATTTTAATGCGTATGAATTAAGTTAATAAATCATTACATTGTTAATCTTAATTCTCTCCTTTTTCAGTGAAGCATAGTGTTGAATGATGTATCAGCAAAAATCTCTCATTTACTGATCCATATAGACAAAATAAGGCATCTAATATGTTCATAGGTTCATAGGTTCATAGGTTGGTACTAGGCTATCAGCCCTAGGGCCTATACAAGCCTAGCCATAGCAATTCCCTGGCTATTTCTTCCCACATTATTTACTTTCCTGGACCCCTGTCTAGCAGGGCGACTGACGTGATCCCTGGGGTGAATTTCCTTTCTCCCATCCAATCGTCAAGGTTCCTCTTGAAGAGGTCCAAAGAGGCACTCTGCTTGACATGTATGGGCAATCTATTCCAGAGTCTGGGGAGTCTCTGGGTCAGGAACCTATCCCTCCAGCATGTTTTGTTTATTGTGATGACAAGGTTTAGATCCCTGGAGCGTGTAGCTCTGAGGGATTGGGATTTCTTTAAGTGTAGCATGTCCAACAGCTCTGGGTTTGACATGGCCTTGTATGTTAAGCAGAGATCGCCTCTGAGTAGACGATATGCAACAGAGTATAGCTGGAGTTTTTTAAGGCGGTCAGCGTAGGGCATCTGCTTTAGGCCTGTGATTCTTTTAGTGAGGTATTTCTGAGGTCTTTCCAGTTGTTGCAGATGTCTTGAGAGGTACATACCAACTGGGGTGTTGTATTCTATAATGGGTCTAATGAGGGATGAGTACAGTGGGACAATGACCTCCTTTTTTCTGGCTGAAAAGCCCTTCGTGATGAGGTGTACCACATAGAAGGATTTCCTGACTGTTGTGGCGATGTGGTTATCGAAGGTGAGACCACTGTCCACCTGTGTCCCTAAGTCTCTTATCACACTTTCTGTGTTTAGTGTACTGCCACCTATATGGTAATTCATGGATACATGTTTTTTCCCAAAAGGGATAACAATACATTTCTTGGCATTGAGCTTGAGCCCATGGCTCTGGCACCAAGCATCTGTTTCTGTAAGGCCCTTTTGTAGAGTATCCACATCATTTGCGGATTCAATAATGGCTCCCAGTTTGCAGTCATCTGCAAACTTTGTTAGCCAGAGTCCCTTAGTGTTGACCTGTACTTCAGAGAAGTAGATGCCAAACAAGAGCAGCCCCAGGACTGAACCCTGAGGTACTCCACTTGTCACTTGTCTGGAGCTGGATTTGGAGTCGACTACTTTTACAGTGTGGGTACTGTCAGTAAGCCATTTAGCAACCCATTGGGTGACATAGGGATTAATGCCCAACTTAGTAAGTTTATCTATGATTCCAGAGTGGGGGATGGTGTCAAACACCTTGGCAAGGTCTAGATAGGCTGTGTGGACCACCTTACCCTTGTCCATGGCTCTGGAGACTGATTCAAAGAAGTCAATCAGGTTCAGGAGACAAGATCGGCCCTTCACAAACCCAAACTGGGTGGGGTCCAGTGTTTGAAGGTTGCCAATGTCTTTGTTTATAAGTTCCATGATAATACGCTCCATGGCCTTGCAGATAAGGCTTGTCAGACTGATGGGACGGTAGTTTCCGGGATCCAAGGTGGATCCCCCCTTGTGGATTGGGATAACTGCAGCTCTGCGCCACTCAATGGGCATGAAACCTGAGGTGAGGCTATGATTAAACATGACACTTAGGTGAGGTGCCAGTTCATATTGTAGTTCATGTAGTACACAGCCCGGGATGTCATCTGGTCCCATGGATACTGTATTCTTGGCTTTAGAGAGTGCGTTTTGTACCTGTGTGGCCGTTATTACTGGAATTTGGCAATCTTCCGGTATTGAGATGGGCCATTTAGGGGGTGAGAGGGGGGTGAAGTTGGCACTGAATCGATCTGCCAGGATATTGGCAATATCCTTCGGATCAGTATATTGAATGCCATTCTGTTTTAGCTCAGAGCAGATCTGAGCATTGCCATTTAGATTCTTGACATAGTTATAGAATGCTTTGTGGTTGTCTTTGGAATCTTTGGCAATTTTATTTTCGTAACTAGCTTTGGAGGATTTTATGAGGCTTCTCAGTTTCTTACTGAGGCCAGTAAGGGAGTTTTTTGCATCCTGGGATTTTCCTCTTTTCTGCAAAAGTTTCTTCCTTTTGTTGTAAAGTTTGTTTATGGCAGGGGACCACCAGACTGGCTTCCTTTTTTTGGATGAGAGCATTTTGATTCTATTTGGGATGGCACGATTCATGCATGAGTGGATGTGCTCGTACAGTGCCTTAGTGTAGGACTCAGCAGTTGAACTTTCAGTTCCCGTCTGCATGGGTGTCATGAAGTTTGTCACTTCTGACTTGAGTAGCATGAAGTTGGCTTTGGAGAAGTTTTTTATGGTGGTTTCTTTACTGGGGGGTGGGATGTGGATGTTAAGGGTGATTAGCTTATGGTCAGACCTGACTAACGAGGGGGTGACCATAGGTATGGAGCATTGATTTCCCATGTTAGTAATGACCAGGTCTAGGATATTGGAGCCCCTGGTGGGACTATGGATTAGTTGATCCAGGGCGTTGGAATTTATGAATTCCAAGAACCGCTATGCAAAGGTGTTGGGACATGAGTAGTTTTCCCAGTTAATGGCAGGGTAGTTAAAATCACCCAGTATTATGGTGTTTGGTTCTATCTTAATATTTTCCAGTATGTTTAGAAAGGTGTAGTGAGAA